>NW_026585691.1:6144464-6230056 GCF_907164565.1 Psammomys obesus | reverse complement strand
TCTATCTATCTATCTATCTATCTATCTATCTATCTATCTATCTATCTATTTATGTGTGTGTACATATATGTTGCCTGTGAAGGTCAAAGTTTAATTGCATCTCTAATAATAGCTCTTCACCTTATTTTTTGAGACAAGCCTCTCGCCAACCCGGGCTCACCAGTTTGGCTTGACTGGTTGACTAGCAAGCCCTAGGGATCCACCAGTGTCTACCGCCCCCATGCTGGAGTCATAAGCATGTGCCAAAACACCTGGTTTGTTTTAGGGCTTGAATTTGGGTCCTCAGGCCTTCCAGGCAAGCGCTTTACCAACTGAACCAATTCTCCAGCTCTCCAATCCTGTGGGCTCTTCATGTGTGAATTCTTTAGAAGTGCCCATACATGGAAACCTCTTTTTTAGAACTTGGCCTAAAGGTTTCTTGTAGACCTCCATGGGACCAAGTTGTGGCAGAGCCATCTCTTGATATAGGGAGGCTGTAGGGTAGGAGATGGGTGTTTTGAGTGCCCTTTTAGGAGAGTGAGCATTTCTGGTAGCCAAAAGACATGATTGCACATGCTGGGTAGAGTTTCACATGCCAGTTAGCAAATCCACTATTTTGTGCCGGGTTCTTGTTAGGACTTGAGTGCCACCATCTCCCAGTGACTGACTCCATGGCCAAAACCTCATGCCACCTGCTTAGTCAACACAGCGGTCCTTCTGAGTCGTTCCCTTGATCCCTTACATTGTGGGATACTTGGTTCTGACCTTGAACCTTTGCTGGGGGTCTGCCTGGCTGCTTGCAGCTCCCCACCTCTGCCTGACATACATGGCCATAAGTATTTCCTGTGGCTCCTTCCATAGATCACATATGCCTTCTCAGCTGAGTTCCCCTCTACCTTGGTGAAGCCCATTCCTGACTCAGGGACAGCTATGAGAATAGTCACTCTTACACCCAGCTCCATTGCGTTGGGTGAGGTAGGTGAGTGTAGGAGGGTTCTGGGGTGTCCTGAGGTCTCGTTCAGATATTACCCCGATGTGAACAGTTTGCCCTTGGTTCATAACAAACTCAGAGAAACCAACCAACAACAAAACAACAACAAAAGTACTAATCAAATGGGAATGCAAATACTGAGTGTGCCTTTCTCTTAGAAAACGTCCTATCATCCTCCCCAGGCCCAGCAGTACTAACAATGTAGACAGAGAAGGCACCTCTGGAGAGACGGGATAAGGATAATACCAAATTTTAAAATCAGTAGAAAATGAGTACAGGGGTAGGCGGCACTATTATTGCTGCTAAAAATAGGCCTTGGGAAGCTACAGTAAATGGGAAAACCAGGAGAGTCGTCCTCTTTTGTCAGCTGTACTGAAGTCCCACATCCTTCAGGAATCATTTTCTCCGGAGGTTTCAGTTACAGCACTTTGGATTCAATATTCATTTCTATAGTGGTCCCTCCCCTCATCACTGCCCCAGGAATGCGGCCTGAACACTGAGCTTATTGCCCATATACAGAGCTTGGTCCTGCCAACTAGCTCCTGTGCCAGATGCCAAGAACTGGGGCAATCATACCCAGTGTTTGTGTGCTCACGATGGGAATAATTTTCAATATTTCTTTTAAATTCTCTTTTTAGGTTTATTTTTATTTCTGGTGCTATGTGAGTGAGTGTGTGTGTGTGTGTGTGTGTGTGTGTGTGTGTGTGTGTGTGTGTGCATCTGTGTAGGACTGTGCACATGTTGATGTGTGCGGGTGTGTGGATGCATGTGGGTGCTCACGTGTGTATAGCCGTGTAAAGGATGGAGAGCAATCTTGGGTGGCATTCCTCAGTGCCGTCCACTTCTCTTTTTGGAGGAAGGGTCTCCCACTGATGTGAAACTTGTAAAGTACGCTGCTCTTGATGGCCAGTGAGCCACAGGATCCTTCTGTCCCCACCTTCCCAGGCCTCCTCCTCCCTCCTCTTCCTCTTCTTTAAACTGGGTTCTCAGGCTTGAACTCGGGTCCTCATGTTTGCATGGCAAACATCTTACCAAATGAGCTATCTCCATGGCCTTTTATTTTTTATGTCTTATATTTTCTTTCCCCTAGAGAGTTAGTTCCAAGAGTATAATAGACAGATAATCCAGGGTTTCAGAGAAAAGATGCACACTTACTCTTACATACACACACAAGGGGGGGGGAGGAAGGAGCAAGAGAGAGAAGGAGAGACACAGAAAGGGAGGAAGGGAGGGAGGGAGAGAGAAAGAGAGAGAGAGAAAGCCAGGTAGGTATTGTGTTGTCCTTGCAGCTTTGTATCTGTCTCTACTGTTATTCCTCCATGGTGAACTTCCTTGGAAAGGAGAGGGAAAGGGGTCTCCCCACACCCTCTGCTCATCTCAAGGCAGGCTGAATTGTCCCAGGAGTCTTTGCTCAACCCACTCATTCTCCACATGGTACCGGTGTGTTGGAGGAGGGGGAGTTTCTCTACTGGTTCATCCCTAATCCTATGTCAGGATGGACCAGGACAGTAAGTACTGAGATTCCATCTGCTTTGGGTTTCACTGCAGCCTTCATGCTGGTGATCTCTACCAGCCCAAGGGCAAAACCCTTGGCTAAAACTAAGAGATATCACCAATCCTCCAAACCTAGTGATCCCCACTAGCCGTGGGGACTGGATCTTAGAACCTTGGTGGCTAAGGGAGGAAGCCGACGTTAGCAGGAGGTCCAGAAGCGCTATTCACTGTTGCCTCCATCTTGTTGGATACCCAGCGTTTACTGCAGCATTTACACGGAGACAAAAACACTCTGAGAAAACATGCAGGAAACAGTCAGAGAATCTTTCTAAAGGATGTCTGTGTGAAGCCAGGCCCTCTTCTCATGTGTGATAGATGGAGGAACAGAGGATGAGAAGGGGAAGGGTGGTCAATCAGGTTTGGGACAGAATCCTGGCTTGGACTTCTGGCTCCTAATTCAGAGCTCTTACCACCACATGGGGCCCATGTTTCTTGTTTGATTCCTCGAACCTCCTGGCCAGGCAGGAGCGAAAGGCCAAGTTTTAGCGTGCCTCCTGCTTTTCCGTAAAGTGACCTGGAATGTACTCTTATTTATTTATTTCCCCCTCTTTATTTCAGTCCAGGTATTTTTATCTCTTAAAAACAGCTGACCCTTCATGGCACAGGTGATGCAGAAATCTACCCATCAAGAAAGCCAGAGGAGCCAGCTTCCTGTGGAAAAAAATCCATGTTTGCCCTTCAGCCTCGTAATTGAGTTGCAAGGGAGAAAAAAAATAAAAGTGTTTCCTACCTGTGTGCACCCATGACCTCACAACATGCTAATAAAAAGCAAGTGGTGGTTCTGTCCATGGGATGTCTGGCTCTGGAGTCAGATCCATGAACAAAACAAGGCCAGGGTTATTACCAACAAATGATTACACTCCAGGTTGCACTGAACACACCAGATACTTGAACTTCTGAGAAATGTCCAATATATTGGTGTTGATATTTTCTATCTGGTTTCCCTGAACCACTGTGGAAATGAACTTTGGATCTTAAAATCCTGGCTTTCAGACAGCCCTATGGTTTTGTGTGTGTGTGTGTGTGTGTGTGTGTGTGTGTACATGCTTGTGTATGCATGTCTGTGAGTGAGGAGGGCATGTGCATGCATAACACATGTTGGGAGATCAGGAGAACCTCAGGTGTTAGTTCTCATCTTTATGTTTTTGTTGTTATTGTTGTTTGAGAAAGAATCTCTTCTTGCTCTTTGCTGCACCCACCAGGCTACCTGGTCCTCAAGCTTCTGGGAGGATGTCTTTGCCTCTCATCTCACTTTAGGAGGCACTGGATTACAAATGTGCAGTACTGTATATAGCTTTATGTGGTTTCTGGAGATACAAATTTGAGTTTTCACTTGGGTGCTGGGTGCCTTGCCCGTTGAGCCAGCCCCAGTGGACAGCCCATGTTTTTAACTGGAGACGTAAAGAGTGTAATTAATTAGTCTTGCAGTTTATGTCTATGTATTTGTGTGTGGAGGGGACAGTGCAGAGCACAGCACGCCTAGAAGGCCAGAGAGCAACCTGTAGGAGTAGGTTCTCTCTTTCCATCATGTAGGTGCCTCGAGTCAAACTCAGGTCATCAGGATACCCGTTTGTGCCACTGTTTCACATACACGTTAACAACACTGAGTAGATAACCAGGCTGGCTGGTCAGTGAGCTGCGGGGGAATGACCATCTCCACCTCCCAACACCACCATCACAAGTGAGCACCACGGTGTCTGGCTTTTTTATATGGATTCTGGGAGGGTTCAGCCTCAGTTCCTCATGCTTCTGTGTAAGCAGTTTACCAGCAGAGCCAGACCCTCAGTCCCACAGAGATGCTTTTAAAAGTTACAAGAGCGACATTTCGGTGACGACTCAGGTTCACCTCTGTTATTTTAGTCATGCCAACAATCACGAATCCACAAATGCAAAAGATCTTTTTTGTTTCTTCATTTTGAAAATGTCATTTTAAAAGCTGGAGAGATGGCTCAGAGGTTAAGAGCACTCGCTGCTCTTGCAGAGGTCCTGGTTCACTTTCCGGCACCCCCATGGTGCCTTATAACTGTCTGTAACTCCAGTTCTAGGGGATCCCATGTCTTCTTCTAGCCTCCGTCAATACTGTACACACTCAGGAAAAATAAATACCTATATATGTAATATGAAATAAACAAATATAAGCATTTTTTGAGAGAGGGTCTCATATATCCCAGAATGGCCTCAGACTAGCTATGTAGCCAGACTGGCCCTAAATTTCTGATCTACCCACTGCCACTTCTGGAGTGCTGGAGATTTAGGTGTGTACCATAATGTCACTGGTTAAAATGGTGCTGTGGTTCAAAGCCAGGGCTTCTGGATTGCTAGGCAAGCATGCTCTGCTCGGCCCCATGCAGACTCCTCCATGAATGCCCAGATATTGTTAAGACAACTGCTCCTGAAGTGTCTATTCTCAACTGGATGGATGGCACAGCTGGACCAGTCTTGCAGCATGCCCTCTGCTCCCAAAGCTATTTACATGGATGTGCCTAAGAACACAGGGTCAAACCCAGTCTTTCCCCATCACCAGGTGGTTGGGCTGACTTCACTGGCAGACAATAGGTGGTTGCCTTCCTGTTGTGATTTCTAGGTTCTCAGAGGGAAAATCCAGCTTCTCCAACTCCTATCCTCTATGTCTTCCTTTAAGCTTTTAAATCCCTTGCATGGTGATTAAACAAATCATCCTGCCATGAGAGGCAGATTTACAATACAAATATAAGTAAGAGTTGATTTGGGGCGATGGACTCCTTCCCCAATGAGTAAGTGAAAAAAGTTAAACACTGAATATTCATTTGGGAAGCCAGATTAGGTAAAGAAGAAGGTTTCGGGTTAACTCTTGGGAAGAAGGTCACAGAGCCTGGGCAGGGGAAACGAGCCTACTGGTAGCCCTGAAAACAACCCATTACTCTGCTTAAGGCACAGCCTGGTAAGCCCCTTAGACTCCAGAGAGATGCTTAGACGATCCATTAAGAGATGTGATTTAAATTTTTCAGTGCGGCTTTCTGGAGGCACAATTTGTATATCGCAAAAATCCACATGTGTAAGTGCACAGTTTAATGACTTTTATCAAATTTACAGAGTGGTCGAACCATTGCCAATATTTAGTGCTAGAAAGAAGTTCAATCTGAAGAACTAACAGCTGGCAAAGGAAACGCGATGGTACCTGTCTGTGGCCCATCTCTAGGATTTTAATGCTTGCAGATGCCTCCCTGCACGAGGTCTACCAAGCTCTGTCCTGGCTTCTGAGCTGTGGGGAAGAGGTGAGATCAGAAGCCTGCTACCCTGAAGTTAGACGCCAGCTACAGAGACTTGGTATGGACCCAGATGTCCATCCTCCGAGTCAACTCTCTAGAAAGTTGCTTGGAGCTCCTGGGCCACCTCCAGTTCTCGTAGAGCGAGTGGAGTGCATAGCTTGTCTCCACCCACCTCCCTTCGGAAAGCCTGGAGGAAATTGACCAACACCTGGGATTCCTTGCTGTCTGCTGAGCTGCTTGCATGTCTCAGAGGCAGTAAGCATAACTCCTACCTGCCCCCAAAGCATGCGCAGGGGGCCAGGCCGTGCTCTCACCCCAGGGTGCTAAGTGACCTACCTCATTCCAGGTCTTTCTGTGTCACAGGAGCCAAGCGGAAACCAGAAGAAGCAGCCCTATTTTAAGGCCAAGGAGAGAACAAAGCCACGGCCGTGCTTTGTTGATGTTTGCTAACAGCAGCCTGGGTAAAGAATGGATATGAGCAAATATTTGCTTGAGTGTAGAACCCGCTTAAACACTCCGGAGTTACTCTCTGGGGTCAAAGTCACAGAGGTGGCGTGGGAGTCAACCGGAGGTCTGAGTGGGAAGTTCATTGCACCGTTCTCTCTTCTGAAAAATCCGCTCTGTCTGACACATGAAGTGTCCTTTTTTGAGCGTGTGTTCACATTTGTTCAGAAGTCCAAGTGCGTATGGAGGCAGAGGACATGCTCCAGTCAAATGTGTTGGAGTTCCCCCCCTTCCTTTTCCTTTCTGTTGGTTCTTTTGAAACAGCTCCTCAGACTCTCACTATGAAGCCAAGGCTAGCCTCAAACTTGTAATCCTCCTGCCTCTGTTTTCAAAATACTGGGATTGCTGACACGCACCGTCATACTTAGAAGGCGCATTACTTACAGAATTTCCTATGGCGATGTAAATTCTCTTTCTGATCTGTGCAATACAGGAATCTCTAGCCCCTATGGCCACAGAATACTTTAAATGAGGTTAGTGTGGCTCAAGAACAACACTTTAAATTTCACAGGCTTTTAATTACTTTGAATGTAAATATAAACAGGCTCTCTTGGCTGGTGGCTCCTGTGAGGGAGGGGAGGGGACCTCTGGCTCTAAGAAGCAATGAAAGAAGCAGGTGTATAGGGCAGGAGTCTGTCACACCAAGCAATGCTCAACTCTCTCTCCCAGTTACTAATTCTGGGGCCAAGCCCAAGACAGTAAGCCACCCAAAAACCTCCATTTCTCTCTTCTGACAAATGGAGATGATCCTGGCTGCCTCTCAAATATACTGTGGCCATTCAGGGAGATAAGCTCACAGCCCGCCATCTACAAAGTGCTGAGGGCTCCAGATGTGAAGGGTATTAGAAAAGGCCAGATGACAGCAGCCCTGGGAGGGCTGTTTGTTGCTCTGAGTAACCCAGTATTTTGCTCACCAACATATTTACATCTAAAATAGAATGGAGGGAAGGTAGGTTTTCCATCCACTGGGTGGGGACCCAAGAGGGAGGAGGAGGAATGGAGGCCAGGCAGTTTTGCCTCGTTGACATTTTTTTCCCAAGGCTGTTCCTGAAGGTGTCCTCTGATTGACTGGGCGAAATTACACAAGATCTAGACAGACAGTCAGATTCTCCTAGATGCATCCGCATTGCATTAACCCTTTCCATCTCACAAAAGCGATTTAGCAGGCCAAGGAGTATACTAGAGGCACCATCTCTTGACTCACAACTCTCCAGAAGCAAATAAGTCCTTGATGTCCCATGCCGATGCAAAAAATAGCCTCCAACACCAGGGTGGCACTTTCTGTACTACTTGGATTTGTTTTTTCTTTTGAACTAGAAAAGAGAACACAAATTTGCTGCAGAAGCTAGTCCTCAACGCCCTTTGCACCCAAACATTCCCACATGTAATAATTTGCAACAGACCTCTCTTAAGAACCAGCTTCCTAGCCAACCAGGCACGCATCCTTAGGATCACTAAGAGAATGCTAAACACCCACAATACCTTCTCTGTAACACCACATGCAATTAAACCAGAGATGCTGAGTGTGGAACCCTGGGCAGGCTTTCATAACGCCAGCCAAAGTGGTTGTGACGTGCAGCCCAGCATCGGAAGCAAGGGCTTGCGGGGAGAGAGCGGCTGGGAAAGTCAGGCTTTCAATGCAGGTGAGCCCGGACCTATCTCCTCCGCCCCAAGGCCTGATAAAATCCTGCTGAGGCTTCACTTACCTTTTTACCACAAGCTGCTTATTGCAAAGAGAAGGTTTCTCAACCAGCATCCTCTTTAATAAAAATCTAATTTGGGGCCAGTTCTACATTGCTAGTGTTGACAGGGAAATCCCCCCCCCCCCCCCCCCCCCCCCCATTGAACTGGCCGACAGGGGAGGGCACAGTGTTTTAAAACCAAGCCTTGAAGAAGAAAGAAGTAAACTGGTTTCCGGAGTCCCAAATCCCTCCACAGAGAAACGGCCACCTTGACTTCTGCACACTGCCACCTGGTGGGGCCTAGTCTCAACTTCAAGGCTGAGGCCCCATCTTGCGTTCCAGTCCCCTCCCCCCATTGCATGTCATTTAGGAAATGTCAAGTTGTTTGTTTTTTTTTTTTCCAGTCCAATTTACTGGTGCCTTCCCCATTGATCAGGCCTCCTTCTCCTTCCTCCCATCTGTTTAATGTAATTATTGCTTTCACACGGCAAAGCCATTTTATGTAATAGCTTTGTTTGTTACTATGGTTACAAGTTTTGTGGCACTTTAGAATATAAATCTGTCATCAGTCAGGAAGCAGCTTTGTATTTGTTGCGGTGGGGTCCCAGGCACGTAGTGGAGCCAAGTCTCTGCTTCTAAGGAAAATGGCCTTTCTTGGCTTAATAAACCTGGAAGTTCCTCCAAGCCTGACTAAACACTGATGGAAAGTTGCTGGGGCCCCTCCACCTTATCCGCCTGGACTAATCCCGCCTTAGTGAGGCGCCCTGAGACGCTCTATCCTGGAGATAGTAAGTCAGCTGTGATTCAGGGTCAAAAGCCCTTGCATTGCATGACGGGAGTTCTTCTTGGTCAAGAGAGCCCCAGCTGACGGAGCTACCCAGTTGCTGGCGAGGGTTCAGCGTCTCCTCCCAGCTTGTCAGTCTCTGGGTGTAGTTCCTGCCTCTCACGCAGCCAAAGCCTCACTTATTTCCGAAGGGAAACAGCCCTGTAATCCCTTCAGAAGACGGCAAAAGTTCAGTCCTGGATTTCATGTGCCATCCCCGAGCGACAAAGCATGACGGTGTCAGTCATTTGACAGGGTTTTATACCCAGCTGAGTCAGACCCAGCCCTCCCTCGGTGTAGAAGCAGTACGGCCTCCTCGTCACAGCCAACAAGCTTGCTGTTTATACAGCCTGCGTCCCTGTAGCCGCCTCGGCTAATCCCGCCAACCCCTGGCGTCATTCCCATTTCGCGGAGGAGGAAACTGAGGCTAGGATGGACTGAACATTTCCTCAGAACAGCACAAAGGAGTGTGTTTGGGGCGTTTGTTGCCTGTGGGCTTTGAGTAGTTTGCATTCTCAGTGGCTCTAATTAATTGTCAATATAACAGAACCACGCTTCAGAGGTCCGAACAGCAAAGATGGAAAGGGAAGAAAAACAGATGAGTGTTGGGTGCCTCGCCAAGGCCTTGACTGATCCAAACCGAACCAGCTTCGGCCACCTTCCTGGGTCTGGGGAGGGAAATTGCGCGTCTGGCAGCCCACTGGTAAATTTCCCGTGCCTTCTGATTAGGGAGCCTCGCCATTCCGGTTCATTATCATAAAGCAGGTACACATCTATTTACGTGACACACAGGGCAGGGTATTCTGCACTTCTATAATTTCATGGTAATTAGGACTGCAATTGCATGTGGAAACCTAGCACCCTGAGTTCCACGAATCCTGGCCCCTTACAATTTCCTGCTGACAACCATGAGTCCTGCGGCCTTTTAAGAAAAAGCTATTACTTACAGCTTGGTTTTCTTTTCCCCATGGAGGGAAAGGCAGACGTCCTGGTGATAACAGGAATCGTTTTTATTTTTTATTTTTATTTTCCTGGCAGATGAGGATGTCGCCATGCAGGTTTGTCCTGTCTGGATGCCCTGGTGGCAGGGAGGGGACATGAAAGAGATGTGTGAGCTTCAGCAGAGGATACAGGCCTGGGGTGGACCAGGCGGTCCCAGCACAGTGAAGGATGACTAAGCTGCTGAGAGTGTGGAAGCTAAGAGCCTTTGCGTAGGGGCTCGGGGGTGGGGAGAACTTAGGGTGCTGCTTGCTGTCCGGTCCTCCAGCTGACCTTCTGCTCTGGGGCTGGGAGAGCACAAGCCACAGACAGGGAGCTGGCACATAGCAAGGCTGCTAGGAAGGCGTGCAGCTCTGTCTTCTGGGACTGACATGTACCCACCCAGGAACGGCACCACAAAACTGGTCCCAAGAGACTCCATCCCTGACCGTTCCTCATCCACCCTTCAAAAGACAAGCCTCTTATGTGATGGTTATTGTTGCCTAGTCTCACTGGGCATTATTGACTATTAGAGCAGAGGAAACCCCTCAATGGGGTGCTGGGAAGAATGGAGAGTTCAGGATTCCCTGTCTCTGTGAACTGCAGTGGACTCTCGTTCTTTTACAGAGGAGGAATCAAGAGTCCAGAGGGGTGAAAAAAATCCCATAGCAGATAAAAGATGGAGCCAGGCCTGGAATCTACACTGGTCACTCCTGGATGATAAAACTACGCAGGAACATATGCAGAACACTGCTATAGAGGGACTCCTAGGTAAAATTCCTCCCAGAGGTCTCAAGCAAGAAGAAAAAAAAAAAAAAAAGGAAAAAGAAAACTCTGTACTCCATCCAGAGTCCCCCTCCTTCCTACTCTGGGGCTGACAGCTCAGCTTTTTCCTAGGCAGGAGTTTTTACAATTGTTTTCCCATCCTCACTTGGCCCTGTCTGTGTTTACATAAGCAGCTTGGATCTTATGTACTGGAATTTGGGGGTAGAAAGTTTCTGCTGATGGAGGTAGAGGTGTCAGTCCACCAATCAAAAGACATTTGTCTCAGCCCAGATGAGGAAGGAAGATGTCTGAGGTTGACATCTAAGTTAATCCCTGGCTTCCTGACAAATGTGTACACACACACACACACACACACACACACCACATATGTACCTTAACTCACACACACGGCATTGGTACTAACAGGCTGCTGCATACAAATCCCCCCTGTCCCCAAGTCCAGCACAAGGCAAGCACTCAATTTAAAGCTACCCACTATTGAAATAATTTAAAAACCTCATGCAAAGTACTGGATCTATACACAACTAAAGAAAACAGCAGAGCAAGCACTCAGGGAGACACCGCCCACCAGTGCTCACTGTTGGACTCCTGCTTGTCTTGTTTGAACCATCCTGCCTCCTGGCTCTCAGAAAATAAACATACCCTCTAAAGACATAGACATCCAACTGTTTATATATCACTTCACATCACTAAGAAACAACGTTATAAAAACATAATTTTAAAAAAAATCGTTAGTTGCTGGGAGTTGGTGGGGAGGGAGGGACGAGCAGGTGGAGTAGCTGGGACTTTCAGGGTGGTGCTCTGGAGCATGTAAACAGGAGACACGTGCCAGAGGACATTGTTCCAAAACCGTGAACGTACACCGCCAAGTGTGGACATGAACGTGATCTGTGGCCTTGGGGTGACTATGATGTCTCAGCGTAGGCTTGTCGGCTGTAAAGAGAGACAGTCCTTCCCCAGCACAGATGATGGCATTGGGGAAGGCTGTGCGTGTGAGGTGGGGGTGGGTGGAAAGTCTTTGTAGCTGCTGTAGGCAGTTAAGACTGCCCTAAAAATAAAACCTAAAAAACATAATCACAATATGGCTGTCATCACACACTGCCTCAACTTACCGTGTTTCCCAGTTAGCTCGCAAAAGCCCTTTAGCTCAGAACATGAGTAAGGCCTCTTGGGCCTACGTTTGTTCCGTTCATTTTTGCTTTGTTTCGTTTTTGTCTTCTGAGACGGGGGTCTCATGGAGCTCAGGCTGACCACAGACCTCCCTGTGCGGCTGAGGATGACTCTGAACTCCTGACATTCATACCTCAGCATGCTAGATGCAGAGATCGCAGGCTGGCCCTGTTCCTAATTCATATGATTCAGTAGCCAATTACAAAGACAATGGACAGGGGGGCCTTCTGTGATAACCCACTGCCAAGCAGAGCACTGTATGAAATAAATGCCATAGTTCCAAAGGCTTCTGGAGACACTCCAGGAACCCATCAAAGGTGTTTTTCTGGCTATAGAACCATGGACCACCAGGGCAGCCAATACCAGATCTAACAAAGAGGGACAGGAGGACTGTGCCCACAGTGAGAGCTACAGCCACTACACTACAAACGAGAAATTTGGAGGGAGGCGTCTGTGTGTTTGTGGTGTGCTCGTGCATGAATGTGTGTGGAGGCTGGAGGCAGGCAGTCCTCAGGTCCTCATCTCCATCTTCTAACACGAGGCATGGCACCCCGTTTGAACGCACAGCTCACCATCTAGCTGGTCTTGCTAGGCAGCTTGCTTTGGGACTCTCCTGTCGGTGCCTCTGGGAGCTGGGATTGCATGCAGACCATCAAGCTCATATACCTTTTACATAGGTGTCGGGAGATCAAAGTTCTGGTACTCATGCTTACATGCCATGCACTTTACCCACTGAGCCGTCTCCCCATCCAGACAGAGGAAAAAATTTAACGAGCAGTCCCACAGAGGCAGATGCCAAAATGTGGCACTTGGTCTCAACGGTTTGCAAGAAATGCGCGTTTTAAGCTTTTCAGATATTGTGGTGCAAGGTCGAAAGCAAGACTCATTGTTTTTTTCCCTTTGCTCCAATACACATTTTCATCCAGAAAATAGATGCTGTCCCTGAGGTCTAAAGAGAGACAGGATCCTAAGCCCAGGAAGTATTTTCCCTTGCACAGATTCTTTCAAGAGCTGGCTCCAGGGCTCTTGAGCTGCATCCAAAGTCCTTCTCCTGCAGGGGAACAGAACCTGACAGAAATGACCACAGGCAGCATCTTGTGGATAAAGATGGATAGAGATATGGGTCTATCCTGACTCCTAAAAAAAGAGCGCACTGTTCTGAAATGTGTTTTCTTTATTTACTACTCTGTCCTGTTGATTCATCTACTAATTTGCATCTCGCGATCACTTGCTACACACACAGAGTGACACCTTTGAGAATGGCGTAAGGAAATTTTACTTTGCTGGTTGCCTCATGGCTTCTGTGTCTACCTGAGCCCCAACAGGTAGCACAGTGGCAACACCCCGTTTGGAACAGCTAGCGAGTCCCTCCCTTCGAACTCACCCAACAGCATGCCAGTTAGATGCAGTTCAGCTGAGTCTCTCTAGAGGCTGGGTGTGCAGGGGCTTGGCAGGCTTCTCCTGGTGCCTTAGCTTAGCTGACCTTGTTGTAATCAGGGCGGTGACAAATGGCCATCAGAACTTAAGAGCATAGGGCACTACAGGAAGAGAAAGGCTCAGGTAAGGTCATCCCATTGCAACTCACCAAGTACGTGAAGCTCACTTTGGTACTTGCTTCTCTTGCAAAGAGTCCCAGGCTGCTATGCAGCCTGTTCCAGAAGAGAATTTGGGCTTTACGTTTGTTGACAACTCAGCTGAATCTGTCACCTGATGATACTCCTGAGGCTTAAGGTTTGAACTGATACAGGTTCCGGAAGGATGGAACAGGGGATGTGAGGTTCACTTTTTCAGCCCACTTCCTGGAGATGAAGCTCACACCTGGATGGACAGCCTTTTACTTTGAAAGAACTTTCTCATTGTGTCACTTTTTACCAGAACATGCTCATTCAATAAACAAGGAAACATAAAACATAACAGAGAAGAAAAGCAAAGCCCTCACTACAGCCATGTTAAGTAGAAAGGCTTTAGGACTGCTGGGATGGCTCAGTGGTCAGAAGTGAATACTGTTCTTGCAGAAGACCTTAGTTTGGTTCTCAGTGTTCATGTTAGGGGCTCACAAACACCTGTGACTCCAGCTCTGGTAGATCCAATGCCCTGCATTCATGTGTACATGTGCACACACACAGATACCTAACAATAATAAAATAAATCTTAAAGAAGTAAATCATAAAGCCTTATAGGTATTATTTTTGAGATAAGGTCTTGCTGTGCGGCCCAGCCTGACCTTGGGCTCATATTATACAACTATTACTAAACATATTTTAGATGCCTCTAATCACATTTCTACCTGTAGGATTTAATGGAATCCCATTCTATTTCTAATGGAATATAATTTCATTTTTTTTAATGCAATAGCAATCATAGTCCATTCTAATCTATCCTAGTGGAGTAGAATGTATACATCTCACCATACTTTTAATTTACTGGAGTGGGAAGTTTCTTATTTAGGAGAATTCTCAGTTATAAAACTTAAAATACACGAAAAGAATATATTTGGATGTAACGAACAGCTATGGCAGGGTCTTCTTTTGGCAGAGGGGCCTCATTCATTAAGGATCCTCTCCACTTGCCATTCACGGACTGTGGTGTACACAGACAGGGGCCTACAAAAGGCAGCCCCTGGGAAAAAAAATAACCATTAAGTCATAAAACTGCCGTCAAATCCCAAATCAATTTTCTATTGGCCTTTGTTCAAGGCAGTCAGCTTTTCCATCTTCAGATTCCTCATAATTAGCAAGGCATGGGTCCTCACTGGAATGATGGCTGAGGCACTCATATGCAGGTAGCCCCAGGAAGCTGCCGGGGGAGCTGGGTAACACACTTTTAACTCTGCCGTAGAGAAGTGAGGGGCGCTGTTCAGACAGACATCCCTTTGCAAGAGCAGACAGGTAATATAACAATGGAGCAGACACCCCTATTGCAACCAGGGAAGAGTATCAGGGTTTCAGCTGTAATTCTAGAAGTTTCTCTTCACAGCTTGTAAGTGTCAGAACACTTAGGCCTCAGTCTCTCCACTAGGAATATAAGCAGGTCAGATCCAGTGACTGCCAAAAATCCATTCTTGTTCTCATTCAGTCTCTTCTTCTGCTTGGCACCCAATTCTATGGATATAATAATGTAGGTCCCCATTTTTCAAAGTTTAATGACATACATACTTATGTGTGTGTATCTGCCTTGTGATATTATGTGCATCATGCTTCTGTTTGATGCTCTCGGGTGCAAGAGGGCATTGCGTCGCATGAATCTAGAGTTGCAGATGCCTCTGAATCACCTGACATGAGTACTAGGAATTGAACTTGAGTCCTCTGCAGAAGCACCAAGATGGCTCTAACTGCTGAGCCATCTCTCCAGTGCAAAACACAGGTCCTCCCTCGTATCTGTTGAGTAAGCAAATGGCAAAGAAACGGGGTGAACGCTCCATTTGCCCTGAATGTGAACTCCAGAAGGTAATTTACAATTTCCTTAAACTCTGGAGGTTTTGCCTCATTTCATCTTTTGAACACAGTCTTGACACAGAGACAAAACAGAAGTAATGAAATCCTGTGGAGTAAGATGACCAGATATTTCCCTGAGGAAATAAACAGATGACTCCTCCTATCATTCCATTTATGAGTGAGATCTTTTTACCAGATGGAACCTTCTAGAAGGCTAGGGCAAAGGGGAAACACCTTGTTAAGCGAAAGCCATTGATAGCATGTTCATGGACCACAATGGCACCCTGGAGAAGCAGCCTCTTATACACGGCTAGAACCATGACCTCTTCCAATATTGTCAAAAAAAAAAAAAAAGAGTCCAATTTACTCAAGGAAAACATCTGGTGAGTCCCTCATCCAGGGATTAATTTACTATGTAAGTTACTGAGAATAGCAGCTCCTGAAAACACTATAAGGATTCTAGACCAGAAGTTCATGGAAGCTACCAACACATCCACACACAACTGTGTGTGTCTACTCATAGCCCCCTGGCATCTAACACGCATAATGAGAGCCTGGGAAATGCAACACACTAAAATGATCGACAGCTAAATAACCAGAAGTGAGCATGTTAAGCCAAGATAAGAGGAGTAGAGGGAATCTGCTTTTCCTTTTTAGATATTTGAAACTATAGAAGATGGCTGGGGTGATGGCTCAGTTGGTAAAGTGATCAGCTCACAAGCACGAGAGCCTGAGCTCAACCCCCTGAGACCATGTGTGGAGGCCAGATTGCTGCATGCTTGCAATACAAGCCCTGAGAAAATGGACAGACAGGTGTCTGGAATGCACTGGTGAGCTCCAGGACCTGTGTGTGACTCTGTGTCAAAGGACAAGATGGAAAATTCCTGAGGACGACATCTGCAGTTCTTCTCCAGCCTCCCCATGCACAGGCACACACAGGCACACAAACATACTTATACACACGCATAATAAGAAAAGGCAAACAGCATCAGAAAAGAACATCATAGGGTTTTGAGGTCCTCTGCTCCAGTGCTCTCATTTCAAAAGGGGAGACACTAAAGTTGGGGGATCACAGGAGCTCCCCAAAGTCACACAGCAAGCCGGTGGAGGGGCTGGACTTAGCCTTCTGGCAGTTTTCACCTCCCCATGCTGACTTGCTAGGAGAGTCGAACATGATGATGGCAAGACAGCACAGAACTCTAGGCACCTACTCCTCTAGAAGTTTCCAAGAAATACAGAGGTTGGGGGTGGGCTGGGAGAGTGTGGTTTGTGGGCTCACCATCCCCATTGATAATTACCTGTGTTTCCTTTTCTTTCCGTTTATTAATCTTGAATTGTTTGTTGAAGTGTGCCCTCAAGTCAAGGAGCTGGACAAACTCCCGCCCTCCCCCTCTTTCCCTCCTTTGTTCTTTTCTTTGAGCTGGGCCCACTGGAGGAGCACTGTACTATCCCCCTGCTGGGTCTACAAGGCCCCTTTTCGGTTCAATTAATGAGCCATAAATAACCCAATGAAGGTGTCAACAAAGAGGGTAATTTATCATCCCTTGTCAGGAAGGTGAGCCTTGCCGAGGCAAATGCTCATACACAGTCTGGCACAACACGTTAAGATTTATTCCTGTCCAGGCCCCTCCTTCTCCAGGCCCCCCTCTCCCAAACCAAAATTTATCTTTCACAGGAATCCTCATAGGTGCCCTGCGCTGACAAATAAGCTATGAAGTCTGGTATTCATCACTGGTTGGGCTTTGTGGGGAGGAAGGCAGCAGGAAATAAATTTATTTTAGCGAGAACGTACTTATGATTCAAACATGCTCAAGGGGAGCAGGGAGGTTATTTACACCCTTCTGGTTTTGGAGAAGGCGAGAGGGAGATGGCACAGGAAAGTCCCTTTCTTCTTTATTGACCATGTCTTAGAGGAATCAGGAGAACTTCGCCAAGAGCACCCTTGGCTGCCAGCATAGATGCTCATCACATTCATTTGAGAGCCTGGGTTGAAAATCTTGCACCAGAGTAGAGAGAGCCAGAAGCCTCTGAGACGCTCAGCTGCTATGCCAGGGTGCCCAGGTTCACTACCTCACTTCTGGCATCCCTAAGAGTTCTGAATCCTGAAGTGGGTGTGTGTAACAACCACCTGGAAGA
Source organism: Psammomys obesus (assembly GCF_907164565.1). Classification (NCBI taxonomy): domain Eukaryota; kingdom Metazoa; phylum Chordata; class Mammalia; order Rodentia; family Muridae; genus Psammomys; species Psammomys obesus. The sequence continues at coordinate 6,212,771 of NW_026585691.1, read as the reverse complement.
GCTTGCTAACGACACTGATCTCTGGGTCTCCCTACTCTCTACTCCCACCCCCAAGTGGCTTTTCACAAACTTTCCAGCATTCTGTTGAGTCTCCAACCATCCATGTGGCCTAAGGATTACAAGGAAGTTATATTTAGTGCTTCTAGCCACTAGTCATAGTGGTTCCTGAGCACTTGAAACGTGGCTAGAATCAGAGAGAAACTGTAGGCTGGGGAGATGGCTCAACAACAGTGTGTCAGCGATGCAAGCATGAAGGCCTGAGTTTGGATTTCCCAGAACCTCCGCAGACATTGGGCCTGCTGGCAAAGCGTGTCACACCAACACCAAGAGTTGAGGTAGAGACAGAAGTGTTCCCAGGGCTTACTGGCCAATAAGGTAAATAGTTGGTAAAATCAAAATTCACCGAGAGACGTGTCAAGGAATAAGGTGGGGAATTACAGAAGATGCCCTCCAACTTTGACCTCTCTCATCATGCACATGCGCACACTCATAAAAATAAAAAAGAGAAGCAACTGGGTTTCCTACTATCATTTCATTTCAACAACTCAGATCAGCGTAGCCATGAAGCTTGTGCTCACTACCTTGGACAGTGCAATTTCCATCTGTCAGTCTATATTATTGACTCATGGGGAGCTTGGACAAAACCAAAACCTCAACACTCACGGTGGGGCCTGTCTTTTCCCACCTACTCTTATTTTCCTAGCTAGGAAATGCCACAAGCCCCTGGGCTATGCCCTTGCCAGTCGCTTCTAGAGGAAAGTGGCAGAGGTTCCCCCCACACACACCTCCATTCCCAATGTCTCCAGAAGCAGACACAAAGCACTGCCAGTCAGGAGTGGGGAGAGGGATGTCTGGGAATAAGATATAGTCACAGCCCCTTTCTAAGTGTTCTTTTCTGCCCCAACACCTGGGGCAGGGGCAAGGGGGAAGGAAATAACTCACCACCAGGTGGTCAGTCAGGATGTGACCCACCGTCCAGCAGTATGAGGCAGTATGGGAAGGAAGCCACTGGGGAATTGAGGTACCAGGTGAGCCCTAGCTCACGTACAGACTTCTAGACATGAGCTCATCCTGCCCCTCAGTGGAATAAGTGGGAAACCTCACACTGTGTTTCTTTCACCGAGAACTTAAGATACTTAAGGTTCTTTAAGAGTCCACGCCACATTCTCCCTCTCTCCCTGATCTGTTGACAGGGGATTCAAGGGCTACAGTAGCATGGGTTGACTGTCACCTGTCACCGCTTGCTCCCAACCTGTTGAGTTCGTGTGTTCCTTGAGGAGAGATGGCCACCTGTTCATCTCTGAGTGTAGGCCCTAGTCTAGTGACTGATGGTGGGAGATTCAAACAGGATATACAGACATAGCCTCACATGAGCTTCAGGTGGGCTCCCAAAGTCTTGCTTCAGGATGAATTCAGGTGAGAGAATTTGCTCTCTTGCAGTAAAAAGCATGGCTGCTCTGTCCTCACGAAGCTTAGAGAGGGACTCACGCGGTACAAATGCATTTCAAACGGCCACATATTTTTCACATATTAAAATCACATTTCATTAATTCACTCTGTGTGCCTGCTTGTGTGGGTGCAGGGGGCATAGGTGCATGCATGGGTGCATGCATGTGCTCCTGCACGTGTGTGGAAGTCAGTTCTTCCTGCGTGAGACAGTGTGTCTGATTGCAGCAGCAGAAGGTTCCAAGTGAGTGAGTTGGACCAGGCAGACCCAAGCAGACAGTCAACACATGAGGAACTATGACATGCCAACTGTCCAGAGGCATCATTTGGGCCTCCATCTGACCCCTGCCACCTGCCACCTGCACCTGACCTTCCCTGCTGAGCTCTTCCCCTTGCTCCTCCTGTGACTCCTTAGGAAGAGGACTTTCCAGCAGCCAGCTACCCAGGAGAGCTTTGGAGCAAAGCTCCAGCTTACCAAGCTAGAGCTCTGCCAGTCTCCCAGACTTCAAGGATCCTTCAAGTCTTCAGCATTTGATTCCTCTCATCAAGTGGCCTTGTTCCACCTCCAGAAATAGGCTCTGGTACCAACATTCATGCACCTGATGCCAAGACTTAATAATGCTCCAGAGAGACTTGCATAGTGCCAAAAGGGGCCCTCTCCACACAGAGGCTTCTGCAGGAGAATGTCTTCGATGCCTCCAGCCCCTAAAGAGGACTCCCGAACCAAACGGAAGATGAGACACAGCCTGAGGAGATTCTCGGCTTCCTCTTTAAGCTCTTCTCCTTATAGAGATAGCCGAGACCCTGCACAGCTGACTGAGCACACCGCCTAAATATTCATTTCTTCCTAATAAGCTCAGTGCCAGGGAGCCCCGGGAAGCTGCTGCACCGACTTGGTGCTCCAGCTGCATGTAAATGGAAGTTCAGAAATCAATGTTACAAGATAGGGTTCCTACAAATAAATAAATAAATGAATAAATAAATAAATAAAATTTAAAAAATCAAATATGGGGAAACAACTGCATTACCAGTATCTTTTGAATTCACCCTGAAAATTTCAGTATTTCCCTGAGTAGGAAGACACTCTTGATGTTTTCCAAGATTGCTGTTGGAGAGGGTGAAGACTTGATGAGGTGAAACTGCTTGAAAAAGCAGTAAATAAAGGCACAAGACTAGAACCAGTTCTGTTCCCACCCGGACACAAGAGGCGAGCAGCAGGTTGGGGAAGGTACTTTTTTTGGTGGTGGTGGGAGGACCCTCTTTCAGTTGAGATCAGATCTTGGTCACTCTGAGATTTTGTAAAGAAATGTCCATTGTCTGAGATTCATTCAGAGACAGCAAAGCAGGACCTGAGATCAAGGAACAGGTAAGTCTCGTGTGTTTATCTGTCATCATCCAGTACCAAGCTTCCCCACAAAGCACAAGAAGGAAATTTGCATGCTGCACTTTGAGACACACAACTTGAGTTTGCCCAGAGCTGTGGCGCACTGAACTGTGTGACTCCCTTTAGGCCTTGCACGCTTCCAGCCGTTTATCCGGGTGGGTAACTGGTTGGGAAACCTCACAGGAAACGACAGCTTTTGCAAAATGACTCAGTACGTGGTTCGGCCTCTTGTGACTCAGAACTAAGCCCACGGCCCAACCCCATGCCAAGACTCCCTGAAATGGCTGGGTGCTCCCAGCCTGGCTGGCATGGGATACTGAGGACCTCTGGTGTTCACCTGCTGAGAGACGAATGTCTTTTTGATAAGTCTGGAGGACTGTGGACCAGAACTGCAGCAAAACTCTTTCAGTCTTTGCTATTCCCAAACTGGAAGAGAGTTGTTTGTTTTGAAATTGGGTTTCATGCAGCCCAGGTCAGCCTCCAACTCTTTATGTATTGAGGATGACCTTGAACTCTCTATCCCACTTCTACCCCTTCAAATGCTGGGAATAGGCACACTCAGTGTGGTGTGGTCTTGGGCTTCATGAATGCCAGACCAATACTCTCCCTGCTGACCTGCATCCCAAGGTGGTGGAGAGATTCAATGCTTTCTCTGACATGCCACCTTTCATTTGAGTGCTCTCCTTCTTACCCATTGGCTCCCACCCCTCTCCCACAGTCGTGAACTTGGAGGTACTGACTTCCTAGTTCTTCCTTTGTTTCTGCTGCTTCCTGGAGCTGTGCCTCTGAGCGGGAATCCCACCCTGGGTATCTAGGGATGGCAACCACAGTGTCAACATCCTTAGCACTCTTTCTCAGACTTTCTCCTAGCTCCCACTGAATGCTGTCCAAGCTTCTTATCTTTGCGAAAGCATCCTAACCTATCCTTGAAGACATGATTTCCTCCATTATCTTCTCATGGTCTGGGTGCTGGGCAATTTAGACTGACCACTCCTTCCTCCCTCTGTGCACTGGCAGTTTCCTCTCCCTTGTACTTTTTCAATTCTCCTTTTCTTAAGACCACTTTTCTCTGCCTCCTGAGATTCTGCTGCCCAAATTTTTAGGCCTGGAACACCAACTAGCTTAGTTCTCTCTCTCATGAGGCATTTCCACTCATCTCTTGGTCTCTGATACCACATCTGGTTGGTGCCTTCCTATTGACACAGAACACTCTATCCTGAACAGTAAGCATTTGTGGGAACAATGGCTCTTGTCTTTCTGGAATGTTCCGTAGGGAAGGGCTGAGAATAGATAGGCCTGGGGAGATATGTTCTTCCTATTTCCCACCATTCCAAAGTACACAAATTTGTACTAAGGAGCAAACGGGTGAAGTGGGAAAATCTAGATGGATGTTCTCAAATTCTCTCCAGCTGTGGAGTCCCATCACAGAGGCGGCTGCCCATCAGTAATAAAAGCCAGGCCAGCCACAAGCTTTTCAGAGGTGCTGGTGTGATGCATTCTGTTGGCCATGGGCTGTCTTTGGGTGTGTGCGGGCAGACTCACACAAACCAGATGTGCATCTGCTCAGAAAGGACCCAGAGAGGTTGGCCTCTCTCCTTTTTGGCGATGAGAATTGCCCTGGAGCCCTGCAGCTCACAGTTGTTCTGGGGAAGAAGAAAAAAAAAAAAGCAAACACCCATATGCATGGCAGGGGTGGGCTGTGGTGCCCTGTTGGCAGTAAGCCAAGAGGAGAGCTGAGGTTTGGCTTGGCTGTGCTCAGTAAGTAGGCTGGGTCTACACTTTTAAGGTCCAGTTAACAAGGCTTTGCCTGTCTTATTCAAGGGGCACCATCCAGAGCCTGCCTCCCACTGGACTCTCAGAGGTCATGAGGCAGACGTTGCTAGTTTTCCTTCCTAGTGCCTTCAAGAGACTAGGCAGCTATTTTGAAACTTAGCAGGGATCAGAACATCTCAGAGGCTTCATCCAAACACAAACTGCTAGGCCCCAAATCTAGAATGCCTGACTTGGAACCCTCGGGCACGGATAAAGAATTCATATTTCATGCTCAGAAGGTGCTGATATGGCCTGTTAAAGGACCGCACTCTGTGAACCATGATACCTGGCTATCTCAAGAAAAGGCAAGGGAATGAAGAGACAAGAAGCATCACCCTGTCTACAGACTCTGGCCCCATTAAAATGAATCCCTTGGACTGGGAAGATGGGCCAGTCAGGAAAGTGCTGGCCTTAAAAACACGAGGACCTGAGTTCAACCCTCAGAACCCTCATTTAAAAACCAGGCGGGGTAGCATGTGCTTGGAATCTTAGTACTGGTGAGGCAGAGAGTCGGATCCTTGGGGCCTGCTGGCTAGTATAGCCTGCTAGGCAAGGTCCAAGCCAGTGAGGTACTCTGTCTCAAATATAAAGTTATACCTATAGGGAATGACAACCAAGGATGCCCTCTGGCTTCCACACTAATTTGCATGCACATGGACACACACACACACACACACACACACACACACACACACACACACACTCCTGTAGGCACTTGTTTTTCAAACACTACTTTATCTGGGGGTTCCTTAAAGCTTATACCCTTCCAACCCCCATCCCAACCCCAGGTAGGGGAAAAAGACTGGAAGGGAAAGGGAATATAGCCCTCTTTACTTCTTCCTGCTGGGAAGGGTCATAGGATTCTTTTGGGGACAATACTAATGTCCGTCATCAGGATATTTAGAAGTACAGGTAGCCAGCAAAACAGCAAAGGCAGCAAGCAGCCCTCCTCTGTCTCCTCCAAGCCGCAGCGCCTTCTTCTCTGGGCTATCATATTTATACTCCTCAAAGTCCTCAGAATTCGACTAATTCAAGCTGGCAAAGACCATGTTTCACAGGAGACAATTAACAGGTATGGACAAACTAAAATCCCCCACTTGGGATTTTACATGTAAACATGTTTACATACCATAAACTGAAATGTCCACAACACACTCCCTCCCCCTAGAAACTCAGTTCCCCACTTTGCCACAGAAATGCCCTTTCTTTCCTTGCTGTTGGCTCCACTGTCTGTTTCTCACCTAGAACAAAAAAAACCTTAAAACTGCACAGCCAAGCTTGACTTGACTAAGCTCTAACTGTGTGCCAGGCACTGTTCTAAATCCTTAACACATTATTAGCTCATTTAATCCACATAATTCTATGCAATAGGTACCACGATTATCCCCATTTTAGAAATAATAAATCCCACAGGGGGCCCTTAGGAAATATTTTCTGAATGAATGAATAAAGGAAGGCTCGGGAAGCATTTCCACCATGCGCTACGGAAGCCTGTTTCCATGCCAAGGGAAGCCATCAGGAAGTGAAGCACTGGCCTGCCAGCCAGTTGTTTGTTCCTGTACGACACCAAATAACCCATGTGCCTGCCATTGGCTGCCTGCTCTGGCTCCGTGTAGACATCTCCTCACTGGGAGGGAAGCCAGAGTTAATCTCTCACAAAGGGTGGTTTAATAATAACCAGACACTGGAGGCGAGCAGAAAGGAACACAGTGATCCCACACAACCCCAGGAAAAAATGGACTGTTCGGGCTCACGGTGTGAGCACTGCCAACTGGGGAGGGCCCCTGGGGCTGCTTGAGGTTTCTTCATTTTTATTCTAAAAATAGCCCAAGCAGGTGTCCCTCCTGGTTCTCCCCAAATGCACCAGTGCGAGCATCTACGGATGCCTATCACTCTAAAACAACACTAACACTCCCACTGGAATGGAAACCAGGTCATCTCTGAAAGACTATAAATGGACAGCCCCTCTCTGTCTATTACTTATTAATGTTTCCCGCCTTTTTGCTCAACCAGCCTTGAGGCCCAAACAGAAAAACACACCCTACATAAAGTTACCAGTACAGATAAATAAAACATCAGACTCAAACTGGTAGCTTTATCCTTCCCTGCTGGAGCAGGGTGGGCTGCGCCTGCTAGCTGCTCCACTCGGCGAGCCTCAAAGTGCCGCCCTTGGAGAACTAAGGGATGCATTCTTCCCAGCAGTTACTCATTTTTGCCTTTGTGGAAAATTGTCCTTGTCTGCTCTGGATGGCGTGAGGTGATCGCAGAGCGGTTCTGAAACCGAGTCCCTTGGAGTTGGGCAGGGCACGCCCGGCATTGCTGATGAAGAGCCTCCCCATACAATATGCATGCTCTGTGGCTACCCGGCCTCAAGAGTCACCATGGAAATAGCAGCCACGGAGAAACGTGTGAGAGAGAAAAATCATCAGAGTCCCTCCCTAAAGTTCCGAGCAGGAGATGTAATTATGCGGGATCCAGGCCTATCTGATGTGACTCTGGCATCCATCACTCCAAGGAGCCCCTCTGGGTCCAGGGGGGAGCCAGGACCAAAGCAGTATTATTCTCTCTGCCTCCCCCAGGCTGCTTACAAACAGTTCTTGCTTCATTGGAACAGAGTCTTGGAACAGGGCCTCAGCTTAGCCCAGCCTGGTGTGAGGTGACCTGAGGGGCTGTGCGGATGGAGAGACCTGGTAACTTAACCAGGATAGAGATACGGAGATTCCACATCGAAGAAAAGGCAGTACCTTCTCTGCCCACAGTGGCTACAGAAGGGAAGCTGTGCCTGGCATTCTCTCTGTAACGGCCTCAATCTGTGCAGAAGATCATTGCAGCAAGAAGACAACACCCCCACTGCTGTGCATTTCAGCAGCTGGGCCCCAGCTGGCGCCGATGTTTGGGGAGGTGGTACAGCCTTCCTGGAGGAAGTACGTCACTCGAGGTGGGCTTTGGGAGTTCCTATCTTCACCCCACTTCCAATTCAATTTCTCTGACTCACATCTGCAGTGGAAGATATGCTCTCTCAGCTTCCTTCTGTGCTTGCCTGCGGCCAAGCCCCTCATGCCATTAAGGACCACTCCATGTGGAACGGTAAACCCAGATAAACTCTTTTATCCTTACATTCCATTTTGGTCACAGGGACGGAAAAGTAATCAATACACCCAGACACCCCAACCAATCCCCACCAGAAAGTACGTGAGACCAGGCCTGCTGACGGGCAACGCCTAGGTCTTTGTCCTCAAACTTCATCTTTTTGTTCTGCAAAGAATTAAATGCCTCCAAGAAACAAAATAAAGACTGAATGCCTCTTAGCTTAGTCAAGACGATGGATGGCCAACAGTGGTAAAACAGGCAAGACAGGCATATTGGTGGGGTGGGAGACGGTGCTAAAAACTCCAAGTCTAACACCACTCAGATCAAGTCGCTTCCATGAATACTTCCAACATAAGCAGGGAAGTTGTTTTAGTTACTGACCGTGAGCCAGGCACTCCACAGAATGCTTGGTGCGGACTGGCTCAATTCATCCTAACAACTTTATGAAGAATGTGCCATTATGACAGACCCAAAGAAACTGAGGCCCAGAGCTGCCAGTGGCAAAGCTGGAATCTAAACTCAGGAGCACACTGACCGCCCTTCCTCCACCATTTAACCTTTCGCTGAACCTACCGCCGTCAAGGTAGCCAGTGTAGGAATCTGATTTTTTTTTTTTCTCCTAGAAGTCAGCACAGCACTGGAGCGTGGCTATCACTGAAGAGTTATCCCTCCCTGAGTGATTGTCATTGTTCTTATCATGAGGCCCTAATCTTGGTGTGAAAGCTTTCACTCTCCTTTGGTTGAAAGGCTAAGTAAGGTCTTTCCATCCAGTCTGACCGAACTGCCTTAAATTACCAAAAAGCACCGGAAAGGTCTGCCTAATTGGTTCAAGGCCTTGAAGATTCCGTTTGCCATGTATTGGGAGAAAGGAATATATGGTTGATCTTTGGCATGCACCCTTGGGAATGGCTCCTCCAAATGTCTAAACTTCTCTTGGGTCTTTCTAACACCACAGTGTGTGGCAGTAGCAGAGAAAGGCAGGTACAACTGGAAAAGCCCTAAACCAGATCACTGGGTCTGAAGCCTCAGGGCCAACCAGTGCTATCAGATGCATGACCTTGAGAGAACTACCCAGCCATTAAGATCATCTCAGATACCATCAGCCAAGCAGGGAGGGCGATGTTTATACTAGCGTGACACAAAACACCATGCCTTAGGGGTTCATGGTACTAATGTATGTAGAACCTCATTCAGTAGCAAAGGTGATCCAAGATAACTTTCCCTGGTGCTTCACTATGCTCCATGAACCCCGCAGCAGGCACAGTACCCTGCTATTCCCAGGAGCGGAACCGGAAAGGGAGGTTCCTAAGAGAAAGGAGCGACAGAAGCAGAATTTTCAGCTAGCTTGTTCTGGCTCACGAGTTTTCAAAAGAGCTGACAATACCGTGAGATGATGAGTATTGATTGTCAGTTTGATCGAATCTGGGACCACCCAGGAGACTGGTTTCTGGTGATGCCAGTGAGGGGTTATCTCAATTAGGTTAATCGAGGTGGGAAGATACCACTCTGCAGGTTGGGACCCCAGGCTACATCGAAAGGAAAAAGCAAGCTGAATATCTGCACTCCCCTGTCTACTGACTGTAACTGTGACCTTCTTTCCCCTGTTTGAGCCATTGTGACTTCCCGTTATGACGGGCAGTTCCCTCAAACCGTGAGCCAAAATAAACCCCAAACAAACCCTTTCTTCTCTGTCTTCCTTGACTTGCCTCTGCCAGAGATTTTTGTCCCGGCAATGTGTAAAGCAACCAAACCCATCCCACAATGGAGAAGGGATTCTTAGTTAGGGTTTCTATTGCTGTGGTGAAACACCATGACCAAAAGGCAAGTTGGGGAGATGGAGTTTATGTGACTTATACTGCCCTATCACTGTTCATCATTGAAGGAAGTCAGGACAGGAACTCAAACAGGGCAGAAGACAGAAGCAGGAGCTGATGAAGAGGTCATGCTTTCTCACAGAAGCCAGGACCACCAGCCTTTGGATGGCACCATCCACAATGGGCTGGACCCTCCCTGTCAATCACCAATTAAGGAAATGCCTCACAGGCCTGCTCACAGCCTGATCCTGTGGAGGCATTTTCTCAATTGAGGTTCCCTCCTTTCAAATGATTCCAGCTTGTGTCAAGTTGACAGAAAAGCATCCAGCAAAAGGGGCAAAACTGGTTCTTGGGAACAAAACTGAGATTGCTGTTTTATGTGTAAAGTGTGGAGGAATACACACCATGGAATCATAAACACATTCACATAGGCATAAATACACACTGTGTGGGATTAAAATTTCATGAAGAGGGCAGGTAGAAAAACAGTATCTAAGAAGACTCCTGAGAAGGCAGAATAAAAAACAAAAAAACAAGACTTGAGAAAGTGCTGGCTTAATATAACTGTGCCATTCCACCCCATCTGTGCAAACATCAGTCCTTTCAAGTTGCACCTACAGTGGAAGGCTGTGTGCTGAGTTCAGATGTGTCCATGAGTAGGTGGAAGCCACGGTGCGTGGTTCGGCTTAGGGCTTATGTGCAAAAACAACAACAACAACAACAAACCCCAGTACTTTCACATTTAAATTCTAAAGGAGTATCTTTAACCAGTCGGTAGAAAGTCGAGGCATCATTAGGGCTATCGCCTCTTCTCCACCCTGGATCCTGTTTTAATCTAAATCATGTCTAAATTTAGAAGCAGGAAATTTCATTTTATGACTGGTAATTGGTATGCTTAGAACCAACATGTAGTACAAATATGCCTAGGTCTCCCAATGGGACTCAAATTGCATTTCTTTTAAAGAAAAATTAGAGTTGATATGTCAATAAAGTTACTATCCATACTGTTTCTTTAAAAAAAAAAAAGATTATCTGTGTGTGTTTTCAAATATGTGTATGTGGATACACAGGCCTGTGCGCATGTGGAGACCAGAAGAGGGCATCAGGTGTCTGTTAGTGCTCTCTGCTTATTTCTTTGAGGCAGGGTCTTCCCCTAAACCTAGGGCTCTTGCTTCCTCAGCTAAGCTGAAAGCCAGCAAACCCCAGAAATCTGTCTCTGACCTCATCAAGAAGAGGGTCACAGGAATACTTGAGACACACAGCTTGTTTATTGACTGCTGACATCCGAACTCGGGAACTCCGGTTCCTGCAGCACGTGTTCTTAGCCCCTGAGCTGCTTCTTCAGCCCCTACACCCTGTTTCCTGTAACCAAGGCCATGAGAAAAGCCAGCATCCAATTGCTCAGGCTTTTACCCCTTCACCCGCTTTTTCTTGCTGTCTCTTGCTTTCTCCTTCCACCAGTCCTCCTGCCTAGCTAGTGTAGCTTGACCTCCTCACCCCTCCCTTTCCACTTGGTTCTCAGCATTCTTTACAAGTGCCTCCTTGGTAATTCACCCACTGGTTCACTCATTCTTCCATGGACTCAACCCTCTACCCATCTTACAACCTTCAAAAACAATCGACTCCCTTCCCACAATGAGCCAGGCATTCTTTGAATGCCATGCCCCACTCCCAGCTTTCTGGTACAATTTTTCCTTTTCCTTGCCCAGATTCTCTACTGGGTAGAAGTTTCTGGGGAAGAGGACATGATTTACCAGAGACTTCATTCTGCACATACCACCTTTGAGGAGTTCTGATGGAAGACGGCGGGGATGCGCTTGCTCCCTTTGTAAGGCCAGGCCATGCTGGTCCTGAGATAGCTGGGATCATCAATCCAGTTGCCACAGTGGCCATAAGTGTTCATTTACCACTACGAGACCTGCAGCAGTCATACATAACGCCTCTCGCCAGTGGGAGCCGTGCCAGCTGCAGCAAAGAGTGGCCTGTCAGCCATCCGTCACCCCTCTCCTCTACAACCTTTGGTTCACCGCTCATTAGGGTGAATTATAACAGGGGGAAGCACATATTTCAGGAGGCTCTCTTCTTTTCATGTTCTGAGTCAACTGGGCCAGCCCTGTGCCCACACAATCTTTGAACAAGGGACAGAATCGCCCATTGGATGCTTCCTGCCCCAGCACTTCCAATGACTGGATCCAGAGTGTGAGTACATTCCTATGAGACAGGATGAAAAACCATCCCACTTCATCTACTGTAAATACTGGATACTACTGTTCATTGCTCTCTGCAGGTCTGCTCTGAGACCTGTAGTGAAGGCAAATTACATTTGAGCATCCTAAACAGGTCATCATATCAGCGTTGGGCCCTGGCTTCGCTTCTCCATTGTAAGCAGATCACAAGTCCAGAGTCACAAGTGATTGGATTAGGCTAGCATGTATATGCCACCAACGGGCTTCAAAAATATGTCACTGTAAATGTGGAACCAACTGTCCAAGACTATGAGAGTTAGGGGCTCGGTGGGTATTACAGTGTTCAATTGTAATTCCAGTGCTGGGAGGCAGAGACAGAAGGATCCCCGAGGCCATATATTAGTTTCTTTTCTATTTCAGTGATAAGACACCATGACCAAGGCAACTTATAAAAGAAAGGGTTTAATTAGACTTAGGGTTTCAGAGGGTCAGAGTCTATGATGGAGGAGTGAAGGCATGGCAAGAGGGAGCTGGCGCAGCACTTGAGAGCCAGCCTCTTGACCCACAAGCAGGAGGCAGAGAACACGCGAAAATGGCACAAGTCTTTTGAAACCTCGAAGCCAGCCTCCCATGATACATCAATAAACCAGGCCCCACGTTCTAATCCTTCCCAAAGAGCTCCACCATCTTGAGACTATGTATTCAAACATATATGCTTTCAGGGATGATTCTCATTCAAGTCACAGGCCCTGCCGCCATAGTCTAGCTGAGTCTAGGAGCCTCGTGTCTAAGTGAGAGAGCATTTGCCTCAAAAAACAATGTGAGTGGCTTTCTGAGGAATAATATCCAAGGTTGACCTCTGGCTTCCATGCTCAGCTGCACCCACATATGCCCAAATCCTCCATGCGTCTGAACTCACGAGCATGCGCGCACACACGCATCAACATACACAAACATACACAAGTTAGGGTCTAAGTTAAAAGATGAGAAATCAAGCTTAAAGTTGTTTGCTAAGGTTAAGAGTGCTTGCTGCTCTTTCAGACAACCAGGGGTTTGATTGCCAGTGCCTGCACCAGATGGCTCATAAATGTCCATAACTCCCCAGATCCAGGGGGATCCAACACCATCTTCTGACCTCCTCAAGCATTTATACACACTTGTGTATGCACACACACACACACACACACACACACAGTCACAAATGCACACACCCACACTCACAGAAAAAAAAATAAATCTTAAAGAAATATATAAAACAAATAAACTTGCTAGTTAAGAAGATTGTTGAGAGTCTCAAATTGGAAGCCACCCAGACAGCCATCAACTGGCAAGCAGAAGAGAAAAGTGTGCACATGCTTGTGTGACAGACCATAGTTCTGGGGCTGTTATTCTGACAACAAAAAGAAATGACATGTTCATACATGTAACTGCATGAATGAATCTTAAAGTCATTATGCTAAGTTAGAGAAATCGAATGCAAAAGCTATCTATATATTGCAATTTCACTGAAAGGAAATTCTAGAAAAGGCAAAATATAGTGACCCTGAGCAGATCTATGGTTGCCAGAGGCTGTGGGGTTGGGGGAAGAAATTGAGAGTAAAGAGGCCCAAGGGAGCCTTTGTGGGTAAGAAAAATGGTCCATATATTCACTCTATGGGAAATAGTTATATGACTGCATGCGACTGGCAAAATTCATCATATCAGATGCATTTATTAGACAGATTTTATTACATGCAGATAATCCTTTCATAATTGGAAACAGAGCAAAAGAGAAAAGTCTCCACTAAAAGATATGGCCATGGCTTCTCCTCCTAGGTACCAAATGCCCGAGAAGAGAGGAGTGTGAGCATGCTATATGAAAAGAAGCTACTCAGATAAAAGTGAGAAAGCTAAGTTTAGCCTTGTAAGACTGAACTTGGACAGACTAGAGAGTGTACATCTCCACTGGAGGATGACCAGTCATTATTTGTGTCACCTTGGGGACTGCCAGCCCTGTCAAGTTCAGCCCAAGTTCTGGCTTAATTCAAGTGGGATCGAAGAAACAGTACAAAGATGGGGAGATTGCAGGGAAGTGGTTTGACCTTCTCAAACTTCAGGTTCTTTGTTCTTAAAATAGATAAGTTGGGCAAACCGGCATAAAAGCTTTTGTGTGATACAGCATGCCCACCTTTACCCTGAGATCTTTAACGTCTTAGGGGCTGGGGAGATAGCTCGGTTGGTAAATTGGTAAATTGCTTGTCTTGCAAGCACGAGGACCTGAATTCAATTCACACAAAGAAGGCAGGATGGAGCTATGCTCTTGTAATCCCAGTGCTTGGGAGGGAAAGATGGAGGTAAACCTGGAGCTTGCCAGCTGGAATGCCAGGTCCCAGTGAGAGGACCCTCCTTCCCTAGCACACACACTAAGATCTTTAAATTGTCATTTAGTCATTCTCTGATTCCCCTTAGCTCTTCAGAGCCCCCAGTCAGATCTGGCTGGATCCAGGATCTCCATTCTGTAGGCCGATGTGAAGGGGGCTAATAAGGAAAGTGCAGACCTCACTGAGTCACCCTTGAGTGGATCTCTTTGCCTGGACAGCTATGGCTGGCATTCCGTCACCCCGAGATACTCTCTGAAGATCTTCAGGAAAAACTGATTTATTTTTGGTTCCTTGGTGAGTGCTCACTTTGTAGTCTCAGAAAACTTTGATTCCAGGATGATGAATTTTTGATCTTGGCTTTTTTTATTCAATTATGAGTCATTCCACACATTAGCATCAACAACCACAAGCCTCCCTCTTCTCAGTGATACAGCTTTTTCATCCCTTCAAAGATCCTGGAGGTGAGGAAGGGTTTTAAACACTCGCCCTTGACAAGAAAAGATGAAAGAACCGGATACTTGTGACTAGCGCTGCTGTCAACACCAAGTAACATTTTCTTTTTTCTAAAAAGCAGAGCTGTGCAAAGGTAAGAACAGATCCTCACTCTGGCTCACCAGAGTGAGCAGGCAGAGATGCACAGATTGCCTGTTTTTAAGCCAGCATTTCTCAACCTGTGGGTTGCGACCCCTTTGGGAGTCCAGTGACCCTTTCACAGGGGTCACAGATCTAATATCCTGCATATCAGAGATTTACAAAAGTAGGGGAATTGCAGTTATGAAGTAGCAATGGAAGCAATTTTGTGGTGGGGGTCACCACAACACGAGGAGCTGTTTTAAAAGGGTCACGTCATTAGGAAGGCTGAGAACTGCTGCTTTAAGCAAACTCTCTCTTCCTGAAAGTCTGAATAAAATCTTAATCTAGGCACCAGCCTGATGTTTAAAAAGGTAAAGATGCCTGCCAACAAGCCTGCAGCTCTGAGTTTGATCCCCGGAACCCACATGGTGTTAGGAGAGATCTGACTCTTAAAGGTTGCGCTATGAGCTTCACATATGGCCACTGCATGCCTTTCCATACGAAGACACATACACTATGAAAAAAAATCAAAACGTAAGAAGAAATGTAAAGACAGAATTCTCCATAATCTTTGGAGGATTCTTCCTAATGTTTACTCCCCCACCCTCACCCCACGATGGGATGGATCTGACTGAAACTAAAGCACCAGCAAAAGCCGTAGCTGATCACAAAAGGACTGGTTACGGGCTTGTCATCCATGGGGAGGAACTCGACACACACTGCAGCTTTCGGTGGCGGGATCTGAATCTTCGTGAGCTTACACCTCGAGCCCAGAGACACCTACACTGGAAGCTGCTGGCTGGGTAGGGAAGACAGCCAGGGCGTACCGAATCTTCAGTGAACACTCTCCCCTCTGCTGCTCACTGACAAGCATGAGGGCCGGGTTTGTTTCCACTTCTATTCTCAAGGCTCATTATCTGCGTTAGGCATGACATTCTGCTGTTGTTTGTCCAGGGATAAGAAGTGTGTGTTTAGGTTCTCATATCTTATACTTAACTTCACATTGGGGATCTAGCCTCAGGCAGACATTCACGTGAGCAGGGAGCTGTAATCAGCTTAGGAGATTATTACTTGACAGTATTCCTGTTCCCAGTGATAATTAGAGCAAGCTGGGCTATTAGAATGGTACCTGCATACACACCGTAGACGCCTTTTCTTTCTCCCTGATCTCCTTATCCCCCTTCAGAAAACATGGTCTTTCATCTTCGGGTTTACCCACAAAGGTGTTAATTCGGCATGCTGGGAGATGGTGAGGACACCTACAGGAAGCGGAGTGTGCCAGACAGAATAAGACATAGCCCTAGGCTGGCCGTGCTGCCCTGGTACATTTTAGAACATACAAGTTCACACAGTTCTGCTAGAACTGAAGTCACAGCCCGCTGACGGTCAAATTTATTAATTTTGCTTTCATAAAAGTCTTTGCTGAACGCCAGCATAACAGCCTCCTGGCTTGAGCATGTGTTCTCTTTTGTATTTGTTTCACTCAAATCAAGAAAGCTGGGAACAAGGAGCCTTGGTTCAGCTCTGCTGGAGTCATGTTCGAACTCAAGTTCAAGCTAGGTACAGCAGAACCTTCTGCCTTTGAGATCTGGCCCTTCGGCGAGTGCTTTAGGAAGAAAGGCTACTTTGCTGTGATGTGGGAGAAATTGGGGCAAGGCAGAAGACCTCCAGGTTCATGGGATATTTTAAAAATGCCCCACCATACGCAATTAGCATCTAACCTCATACATACCTTTCTTCCCCCCCCCCCCCACCAATTAAAAGTTAGCTTAGGAACGTCACTTCCAGTTGGATTCAGTCTTGTTCTGGCTCTCCTCAGCTCCCTTCTGAGGCACTCTGCCTCTTTGTGACAATCAAGGTCATACTTTAAAAGATATGTTATTTCTTGATCATGGTTCCAGGAGGATCACCTTTTCAGTGGGAAGGTTCTGCCACAGTTTTAGAAGGCTGCGGCGGTGAGACGGAGGGTCTGAGGCTAAGGGGGGCCACGTGAAGTGTTACCCACCATAGGCCTGTGTCACAAATTCAAGCAGCAGGCTCACATTGGGAGCAGACAAAGGGATTGGAACACAAGGACAGCATTCCTGGGCTGGGGAAGATGGCTCCTCCTCAGACTGTGGACCCGAGTTTGGATCTTCAGAACTCACATCTGAACTGAGCGTGGCAGCACTTTCTCGGAACCCCTGTGCTTGGGTGGGTGGAAGCCAGAAGAGCAGCAGGGTGGGTTTTTGATCTGCCAGATGAGCTGAAAATTGGAGACTCCTATATCAAAGGGGTAAGAGGCACAGTGGTAAAGACGGCGGACATCCTTTTTTTGGCCTCTGTGTGCCTTATTTCACTGACCACAATGATCTCCGGTTCCATCTATCTTCCCTCAAACACATCATCTCATCGTCTGTCGTAGGTGCATAAATGTCCACAGTGTAGATTATGCACGCCTGTACAAATACACAGCACGTTTTCTCAATCCATTCCTCTGCTGATCTTTTAGGGGATAAGCGTGAATGTGTAGGTGTCTGTGTGGAATATGGGCTTAAGCTTTGGGCAAATGACCAAGGGTTGGTATGGCTGGGTCATGTGGAAGCACCGTTTTTGTTTCTGATGATCCCCCTTACAGAATCCTATAAATCCGCACCACTTCACATCCCTATTGGCAGGGAGTAAGCGCTCCTTTCCCCTACATCTTCGTTAGCTTTTGTTGTCATTTATTTTCTCCACAACAGTCATTCTGACTGCTCTAGAGCCGGGTTCTTTACACGTCCACATGTTATTCCTGACATGAGATACAAAGACGCTCTCTCATCCTGGGCTTTCAAGAAGCCATGAGACCCAACACTGGTAAACCAGAGGAGTCTAGAACCTCTTCATACTGGCTCCTAGTTTCAAAGGATAGGGGTGGTAGGAGCCGTTATCTTAATTCAGGCAGGAGGGATGAAAATAGAGGCTGAGCTGTCAGAACTTTTCTAGACAAGGGGGAACAGGATTGACAATGGCAGATAACAAACAGGCCAGAATTGAGTGTAAGTATATTTTTGCCAGTGGATGAGGAGAACACATGCCCG
Source organism: Psammomys obesus (assembly GCF_907164565.1). Lineage (NCBI taxonomy): Eukaryota > Metazoa > Chordata > Mammalia > Rodentia > Muridae > Psammomys > Psammomys obesus. The sequence continues at coordinate 6,195,044 of NW_026585691.1, read as the reverse complement.
CAATCTCTCTAAGCGGATGCTGAGTGAAAGATATAGCACAATGGAGGAAGCCGACCTTCCATTCTCCCATTCACCAACATCTCCAAAGTTCCTAGCATGTTCCAGGTCCTCTGGTACACTTGAAATACACAGGCATCCAAGAGTGGCCTTCACTCACGAAACTGGCAGTCTGACAGGCCAAAGTAGCTACAAGCCAATCGAGCCAAGTTTATAACGGATACATTAGATGCCAGTCCTGACATTGCAGTCCTTCTCAGCTTGGGCTGGCCACCAGCTCAGCTCCACCAAGTCAAGACTTTCAACACAGAGATGATGGGAAAATAAAGCCTCAGCAGGAAAAAGTAAACTTCCCAGAGTGCCCTCACCTTTGTCTCTCCAGCTCTTGGAATAAACACACACACACATACACACACACACACACACACACACACAGAGAGAGAGAGAGAGAAAGACAGAGAGAAAGAACAGATGCAGAGAAAGAAACAGACAGAGAGAAATAGACTGAGACAGAGAGAGACAGATAGACACACAGAAAGAGAAAGAGAGACGGGTACACACAAAGAGAGAGACACACACACAGACACAGAGACAGAGAGACAGATGCAGAGAAAGAGAGACGAAGACACACACACAGACACCCAGACACACCCAGACATTCCCTTCCCCCATATGCAGGCAATATCACTGGCACAGCTGCACAGAGAGCATGCAGTGTGGACACAGGTGGCAATTCTAAGGTCTCACCACTTCTCAGCAGGGAGCAGGAACTGAGAGGATGTGTTCTAACCTTTGCCTTGGTGTCTGCTGCCTTTCCCCACTCGCTGCTGATGCCCCAGAGGGGTGTTGGAAATGGCTCCGACACCCTCCCACACACTTTCATATTCCAGGGTCCACCCGCTTCTCTTTACATCTTCCTCTGCGCTTGGTTTATAAGCGAAACCAGCCGACGAAGATTCGCCTCCCGCCATCTGTTCCGTGTCACAAACACTGCTTTTGCAAACAGGATGAGACGGGCCTTTCAGGACTACCAAAACTTGCAGAAGCATTTCCAGCTCGGGGTGGTGGTGGTGGGGGAGTGGTAATTTTTTAAGACAACATGTGATCATAAATGCTTACTGTTAACTTGCTAGGATCCAGGATCACCTAGGAGATCCTCTCTGGGCATGGCTCTGAAGCAGTTTCTAGACTGGATGAACTGAGATGACAAGATTCACCTTAACTGTGCTGGAGATGGTGAGGGTACCAGCATCTTCCTGACTGTGCCCACAATGTGACTAGACACCTCAACTTCCTGCTGCCTCCGTTTCCTCCACAGGGTAAGACGGTACCTTCAAACTGTGTGCCCCGAGGAGCCCTCCGTTACTTTAGTTGCTTTGCCAGGTATTTGGTTACTGCAAAAAGACAAGTAACTCACAGACAGGGTTTCACTCTGTAGCCAAGGCTAGTCTTGAACTTGTCCCAGTTTCCCAAGCGTCTCTGGGCATATTCTAAAGGAGAACTTCCTCAAAACCTAAGCATAAGCTCTGAATCCATCTACAGGATGACGGTGAGCCCTTTCAGTGGAAGAAGGTGTGTTTGGGGAGGTGGATCTTGGCTTGGTGCCCAGTGAATGTGGTTCCCGTCACCCATCGACCTACGTGGAGTTTCTACTGGAGTTAAGCAGAGCGTCAAATCTGGCAAAAACCACCCAGGAGAAATCATCTTAGCCCTACAAGTTCCAGTGAGATCCCACCTCTTCAGGATCCCAAACAGGACTTGCCTACTGAGCCTCGAAAGCTTTTCCAGGTCTCTTCAGCAATTGTCACAGTATTGTACGGCGAGCATCAGGGACCCCTTCACTTCTCTCTGTAGCTGCTTGTAAGGACAGATTTGGACTCTGTAATTTTAGCCCAAACAGGGGGCCTGGAGATGTGTGTCCAATTATCTCTTGCTTTGACTTAACATATTTATATGGGTTTCATATGTTTTAAAAGAACCATCCTAATTTAAGGCTGGGGATGGGAGTGTAGTCTTATTGCAGTACTTCAGAGAATGAGGCAGGAGGAGTCTGAGTCCAAGGTAGCCTCGTCTACACAGCCAGACTTGTGTCTCAAATAAGACAAGTGGCAGGAAGATGGCTCACTTAGTGAAAGCACTTCTTTCATGGCCGTGAGGACCAGAGCCACATCCTTAGAATCCACAAAAAGCCAGACAAGTCACCTTGTACTTGTAATCCCAGAAATTATGAGATGGGAGGTGGAGACAGGCAGATCCCTCACACTGTCTGTCCAGCCCCCCCTAGCCTACATGCTGAAGTTCCAGGTCACTGAGAGATCCTGTCTCAAACAAACAGTGGAAGAAGCCTAATGAGTGAGACATATTGAGGGTGTCCTCTGACCTCTACAAGTATGCACACACCTATCTTGGTTTGTATGTGTTGTTACAGATGTATTGAATTCTCATTTTAAATGGACGATCAACATTACTAAATAAGATAATCCATGGACAGACACAAGAGTGTTCAGCATATGGTGGTTGCAGTCTGCCGCTTTTGAACTTGTTTTCAGTCCCTCTTCTTTTTTTTTTTCCTAAGAAAAGGACAGTTTATAGACACAGGCTGTCCAAAGAGGTCAGAGGAAGAGGAAAATTGCAATAATGGCAGAACGGCTCTAGGACGCTGTATTATTGAAACAGTTACAAAATAATAAACAACATTGTAATTGGGCACAATTTTAAACAAGATTGCTTTAGCTTATTTTGTTTCCTTTCTTGTTAGGTAATTTCCACAGCAGGTTTGTAACAGAAAGGAAACAGGGCAGGCCGAGTCTCTGGCTGGAAATTTAATAGCATGATGCTCAGAGGTGAATAAAATTATTTCTCTTATTTTGATCACGCCTCGCCCACAGTATCAACCCAATAAGAGCTCATTCAATCAAATTATTATTACAATAGCTTGTTGCTTTTCCATGGAGCAGTAATAACTTGAATTTGTAGAATGCTTCATAATTTACAGAGCACATTCTTCACGGAATAACATCTAATCCATACAGTAGTCCCAAAAGGTAGATATTAATTTTTTCGTTTTACAAATCAGAAAACAGAAGAGGCCCAGGTATGTTTGATCATTTGCCCAAGGTCAAAAATCACTCACAGAGCTCTGACCTGATAGGAAAGTGTGACAATTTAAAAAGAAAACCTGTCTTTGGCAGGAGAAGGTAAAGCCTGGTGGTTTAGAGTAGGGGCTTTGAACTCGAAGTATCTGAGTTCAAATTGCAGATGTGTTGTGAACAAGCCCCCTGGCCACGCACCCATCACTGGGCCTCCGATACCTTGGCTTTCTTCTATGTTAGATCAAAGTAACAGCAGCCACTTTATTATTAGTTTACTAGGATGACTTGTTCAAAGTGGCTGGTATCTACCGAGCCCCGGTCTTAAGAACCCAGGAAACAACGGGCATTAGGACTGGAGAGGTGTCTTAGCACTTGAAAGCACTTGCCGCTCCTCTGGAGGACCAGAGTTCAGTTTCCAGCACTCACACCAGGCGGCTCATGACTGCCTGTAACTCCAGTGCCAGGGGATCTGATGCCATCTTCCCACCTCTGTTGGCATATGCACGCATGTATGTATGTATGTATGTATGTATGTATGTATGTATGTATGTATGTATCATATATACAAATAGAAACTTGAAGTTTAGAGAAATATATAGTAGTTGTCATTCTTAAATGCCATCCAGGACAGAATGCCCTTTGATTATCCCAGTCTTATCTAGTCCATTTTACACAGGAGCCTTGGCTGCGCCTCAGGGGCATGGCTCAAGCATGAAGGTTTCGGATGTGAGTCCTTGTTCTGTTCTTTACCAACTCTGAAGTCATGAGCAAGTTCAACAACTTTCCTGGGGGGGGGCAGTTTCTACACCTGTGAAATGGGGTCATAACTGTGGTTTTATCAGCTTCTCGATGCTGCCGTGGAAGCGCTGAGGGGCAGGCTCCATGTAACTAACTCACCCGGGGCCGCCACTCACGAACTCACACGCTCATTGATCCATACCCTGTTGGCAGTGTGCCTCCGCCATGTCAGGCAGTGTGCTAAACACAAGTGAGTCAGACGCGATCAGGAGAGTGGGAGAGACAGATATGTGGAGTGAGCAGTGACTGTACGGTGATACAAATTCGAGCAGGCATTATTATAATGTGCCAATTACTGCAATAGACTGAAATAGATTGTGGGGGCTACAAGAGTGCCTTTTAAAAAAAATGTGGATTCAGCTCACACTGGCACTGCGGAGAAGAGACTAACATTTTCTCAACAGCCGCCTTTAGGAACTTTGCCAAGCAAGGCAGGTGAGGACTCCATTGTCCCTGTCATCTCTCTCCTGCACGGAAATGCTCCTGGATGCAGGAGGCCTCTTTAGCTGTTTCCCTTAGTCGCACCACACTGAGGACCTCTGTGGCTGCACGGGCAACATCAGGCCCAGGGGCCCAGGATTTCACTTCATTCCTGTAAGGAGATACTTACAGAAGACCTACTATGGGAGAGATGCTGACAGAAGACCTACTATGTGACAGCCATGCATCTGGTAAGCCGAGAAAAGACACTGCTCAGCTCTGCTTCAGTGAGGGGGACAGAGTCACACAGCAGCGTCTCTAGAATAAGGAACTGGTTTTGACTGAGAGGCAGGCAAGCAAAGAGCTCAGCTCTAAAGTGGAAAAAGACCATTTAACCTGCATGGAAGGCAGCAAAGGTTTTATTCTTTACCTTTCAAGAGCTCAAAATATGTTTTTAGTAAAGTAAGATTAACATTCAAACAGATCCATAGAACCTCTATGCTGTATTAGTTACTGTGGTGGTTTGAATAGGAATGGCCCTGTAGACTTGTGTGTTTGAACGCTTGGCCCATAGGGAGTGGCATTAATTGGAGGTGTGGCCTTGTTGGAGTAGGTGTGGCCTTGATGGAGGAAGTGTGTCACTGTGCAGGTAGGCTTTGAGATCAAAATGCTCAAGCTACACCCAGGGGGGACAGTCTCTTTCTGCTGCCTGGAGACCAAGATGTAGAACTCTCAGTTCTTTCTCCAGCGCCATGTCTGCCTGTACTCTGCCATGTTTCCCACCGTGACCTAAACCTCTGAAACTGTAAGCCAGACCCAATGAAGTATTTTCCTTTGTAAAAGTTTGCGGTGGCCACAGTATCTCTGTATAGCAATGAAACACAGTTACGTTTTCCATTGCTTTGACAGAATACTTGCCAGAAAGAAGCCAAGGAAAGAGGTTAATTTTGGCTCACATTTTCAGAGATAAGAGTCCATCATGAGGAGGACATGGCCACATGTTTACATGGAGGGGGAGAGAGAAAGGGATTGGAAGTGAGGCTAGGCTATAGCCTTCAAGTCCACCTCTAGAGGCAGCCTGCTGCCGGCCATTCCCCATGTCCCAAATGTTCTTATACCCTTCCAAACTGTATCACCACTTGGTCAAAATGTTCAAAGTGAGCCCAGGAGGGATATGTCAATTCAAACTACAACACCCCTCCAAGTCCAGGACTCTGTGAAAAAGAAAAAAAAATAAATCAGTTTTCAACAACTCCTTGACATCATCTGTCTACTTTATTTCTCCAATATGACCAATAAATTATTCAGCAGCCTTACTATGGGAACATGCAAATCTAAAAATCTGAGCTAGAATTCCAGTAGGCAAAGGTTCACATCTCATTACAGAAGATGTTTGATAAATATTAATGCTCCTAAATGGTGATAGCACAGTCTTCCCACAAAGGATGTCCATGGCAAACTAAACAGCAGACTCAAATTGCCAGAGCCCCTGTGTACATGGAAGACCACATCCCATTTCACATGCATGAGAAACTACCCCGCAGAGTCACTCGGGATTCAGCAGCTGATGTGGCCTATCACCTCTTTACCAAACACTCCAAGACTCTCCACAGCGTTAGTTATGACCTAACTGGCTTGGCAAGCAGGTGGAGCGGGAGCAAAGTAAGGAATCTGGAATATCTGACCTGATATAAACTTTGCCTCTAGCAGTGAATATCAATTGTCCCTCGGGAAATGCTCCACAGAGTCCTTATAGACTAGCTCATTCCATTATATCAAATGTCCCCATCTACTCTGGGAATTCCCAGATGGCCTAGAGTCCCATCCTCATTTTACCAATGAGAAAACTGAGGCACAGAAAAACAATTTATCTCATTCAAGGCCAGTTGACTAAGATTTAGTTGTTGTTGTGAGGAATAAATAAGGAAAAAAAAAAACACATGCAAAGTGCTTCTGTAGAAAATTATGCATAAGCAATCATGGCAGCCAGGGCTATCGTTAGGGAAAAAATAAAACAAAAAACAAACAACAACAAAAAAAAACTGCCTGGTGTTCACAAAGAGCATTATTTGGGAAATACAGTGAGGACAAGGTGCCTGATTGTCAGCTGGGATGTGACACCGGCTAGATGTCCACTTAGCAGATTTGAATGACTACAGAGCTCAGAGACACATGGCCCTCGTGTTTCTAAACAAGAGAGACGAGAATCTCAGCCCCTGACAACCTTCTAACAAATAAGGACATCAAACTTCTTCAAATGCCACCCACCTCTGTAAATAGATGTATTGGCATTTCCCTTGCTTGGAGGCCCTTACGGGTGCAGTCCCAGGTCAATAACACATGGAAACTTTGTATATGTGTATTTACATGTGTGTACATGCACAAATACAAACTCAGCTATCACTTTTCACTCATAGTCATTATAGCATTTTTTAAACATTAAAAAAAGTTTTGTTTATATGTGCAAGTGTCTGTGTACCACATGTGTGCAGTCCTCAAGGCGGCCAGAAGAGAGGGTTTGGAGTCCCCTGGAACTTGAGTTACAGACCGTTGTGAGACACCATGTGGGTGCTGGGAATTGAACCGAGTCTTCTGCAAGAGCAACCAATGCTCTTAACCACCGAGCCATCGCTCTGTCTCTCCACTGCTTTCTTTCTCTCCTTCCTTCTCTTCTTCCCTTCCTTCCTTCTTTTCTTTCTTTCTTCCTTCCTCCCTTCTTTCCCTTGATACAGTGTTTCTCCCTGGCCTGAAACTCACTGATAAGGCTGCATTAGCTAGCCAATGAGCCCCAGGGGTCCTCTGTACATGCCTGGCCATGGCTGATACAAGCATGCACCACAACACCTGGTTTTTGTCACAAGGGTTATGAGGATCCAACAAACTTGGGTTCCCATATTCTCAAGGCAAGTATTTTGCCAATCAAATCACCTTCCCAGCACTTTGTATATAATCATTGAGACTGCAAAAATCAGAATTTCAGTCTTACCTGGCAGTCATTTCTACAGGCAAATGATATAAGACGAAAAGGAATGGACACCTTTTTCTCTTCCTTTCTATCTACTAGACAGAGGACATATTATTTTAATATATTACATATTCTGTAGTCACATAGTTTTGTATAACAAGAACAATGACTAAAAGATAGGCTGAACCAAACGGTAAAATGAAAAAAAAAAAAAAGTCAACTTCCCTGAAACATCCAATGGTGGTGAAATGGTGTTGTAGCCTCCGTGATGTGAATTCTGGACCTCTAAAAAAACGGTGTGGGACGGCTCCAATCTAACCTTGCACCCCAGTGCCTTGTCCCATGTGTTCTAGCTATATGCTAAGTTATTAGGCCTGGCCAATGTTTCCTAGACCTCCACAGAACACCTGTGTTTCCATGAGCCTTAATATACATATGCTATTCAAAAATTAAACAACACTGTATGTATCCTGTCCCATTAATAGGGTTTAGGCTTAATCCCTTTCTTGCACCATCACAGTGCTGATGACAGAATATTAAAGGCTGAAAAATCCAGAGAGACTTGTCAGTATCCTTCAAGCCATCACAGAAGTGATGGTGGACTTTGGGTGGACTTTGAAATGTAACACCTTTAAGCATCTTGGAGAGCTAGGAGAACACCCTTTAAGGAGTACTGGGTGAAGTCATGGGAAAGGTTCCTTCTGCTACACCACCCCATAATGCCTCAGCAAAGGGTGCATCCTGCTATACAGGATGGTACAGGAAGAGTCATGTTTGAGAAAGCCCCTCTTAACATCTCATCAATACTTCAGCCTCTCTCTACTGAGGACTGGGTGAGTTGCAAGGTCCATTTGAGAAGAGCTACCTACCACACTTTCCCTAAGCAGGTAAGATTTTTAAATGTCTCTCAGAAACCCCCTAAGTAAAAGGAGATGACAGGGAAAATGGCTGAAATTAGGTTTTGATGTTTTAAACAATTTTTTTCCAATTTGTACATCCAACTGACTTCTCCCGTCAACTGCCACTAAGAATCTGTGGAGTTTGCAGTCTCTTCCTGGTCTATATAAACTCTTTAAAGATAAAGTCAGCTTGTGGCCAATACAAGTGTCTAGCATGATGCTCTGATGGCATCCTCCTCTGGGACAATTAAAGGAGCCAAATACTTTGCCCATCCTCTTGGGGCTAGCCATACAGCTGGTTACTCCTCTTAGGCAAGACTGGGGGTGCCACTGTACTTTAAATATCCATCACACACTTGCCTACCTAGTTAAAAAGAAAATGCCTTGTCAGGATTTACCTTTAATCCCAGCACTTGGGAGGCAGAGACAGGAGGATCTCTGAGTTCAAGGCTAGCCAGTGCTATATAAAGAGTCCTAGGTCATCCAGGGCTAATGACATTGCTCTGTAGCTAGTAGCCATGTGCCTTGCTAGGAGTGCTTGACACAACCTTGAAGCAATCCATCAGACTGAGACCCTGTCGCAAGCAAGCAAGCAAGCAAGCAAGCAAGCAAGCAAGCAAGCAAGCAGGTTAGATGCTTGCTGGCTGATCTGCTTGTGGGCAGGAAATGGAGATTGAGAAAACTGGGAAGTAAAATGGCTACTATATAAATTTTCCCTTAAAAATAATTTTTGCTATTATAGCCATGTGTAATGGTACAAATGAGAATGGCCCTCTTAGGCTCATATATTTAAATACTTGGTCTCCCTGTTGGCAGAACTGTTTGAGAAGGATTAAGATCTGTGGGACTGGAGGAGATATGTAACTGGGTGTGGGGTTTTGACATTTCAAAAGATTCTCACCATTCACACTGTGACTCCTCCTCTTTTTGCTTTCTGTTTGTAGATGTAGATGAGAGCCCTCAGCTGTTCCTGCTATCATGCCTTTGCTCTACCATCATTGATTCTAACTATGTGAAATTGAAAGTTCAATTTAATGTTTTCTTTTATAAGTTGCCTTGGTCATGGTGTTTTATCTTAAGAATAGAACGGTAACCAATACACTTTCATACACAGCTCCCCCTTAAAGGCAATCTGATCCTTCCTCCCTCACCAATGGCAACCTTATCTGGAGGTCTCATCTGCCTACCCAAAGGCTGATGTCCCTGTATTCCTTCTAGATTTCAGCGTGGCCGGCCTCTCCATTCTAGAAGGTTCTACTCATTGATTTGTCTGTGTTCTCCACCACAATAATCATGTTGCTTTCTAGCTGCATGTCTTACAGAGTATGTTTGACATAACTTTGGAGCAATCCATCAAACACACACTATTGTTCATCCCCAGTTTATTACTGGGGAAACTGGAGGACAAAGAGCACAGTGATCACAGACATAGTTGGGAGTAGAGCTGGGACAACAGCCAAGACCATCTGTCTCAAGTCTCTATCACTAAGTGACCATTTACAGAGGTTTTATTCATCTTCTTCCTTCATGTGACCATCCCATCAGAATTGCACACAAATACCACTTCCTTCAGCAAGTATGTTCTTGAGTTCTTGGCACCTCTGGGCCCGACCTCTCTACACCTCCATTTCTTTTCTCATGCTGTGCATGCTAATTTTTGTGTGTGGATTCTGACTGGACTGAGGGACCCATGAAGTAAAAAAACAAAACAAAACAAAACAGTCAGATGATTACATCCCTTGCTGCTTCAGGTGTCCTGCATACCAGGAACATCATCAAGAACTATTCACAGAAGTTAGTCTTAGGTCTACAGCTTCCTACATGGGAGCCACAGACAAGCTGGATAGACATTTGAAGCCAAATTCAACAGGAAATAACCAAGTGGGGTAGCACACGTGTGTAATCTTGGCACCAGAAAGGCTAAGGGAAGAGTAGCCAGAAAGAGAACAATCTGGACAAATGTTGAAAAAATAAATGTTTTATTTCCCAAAGGTATGTTGATAGACTAAAAAACAATTCTGTTTATTTTGTCACAAAGGCAAGTCCATGGCTACTTTGGTCCCAGATGTGAAGGGGGCTGAGGCTTCTTCCAATGACATTTTTGGCTATGAATGAGCTAAAGGGAAGAAGAGAAAAGGAGGAAAAAGAAGCCATTTTAGCTTAGTGATTTAATATGCAGATATATGTTGTCAACCTGGCCTGTTTCCAGCAGCCCCGAGAACTAGTAGCATAAGCCATTCTCAGCACAGACTAACAGGGTGAGCCATGTAACAAGACACAGACCTGTACTGAAGGAACAGTGCAGTGCAAAGCTCTCCTCAGGTCTTCACTCCCTGGGGTTCTAGTCCACAAATAGTAATAGACACCAGCCCCTCAAAAGCCAGGGATGAACACAAACATGGGGAGACTGCAGCTAAGGCCACGGAAGGTCCTGGCATTTGGCACAAGGTGAATGAAAGAACATATTGGGCAAAGACAGGAAGGGGCACCTGGGTCCTGACCAAGCACAGCTTCCTTCTAACTGTGGCCAAAAAGAGTCTGGAGCAGTGAGAGAGGATGCTTCGACTTGCTTTCTGTTTGTTGGTTTGTTTGTTTGTTTGGTGGGTTTTGTTTTGTTTTGCTTTTTGCAGCAGGGTTTTCTTTGGTGATGCCTTCAATTGTCACAATTGAAATGATTATATTCCCATCACCTCTACCCAACAGCCACAGAAGTTCAGCATTTCCTGTCCCAGGTAGAAATTGACCTGGCAAGGGACTATCTCTCTAGCTTTTTCTCTTGGTCTAAGGCTCTGCCCACTGGGCTTCAAACTCTAAGGCAGCCTTTAGACTGCTTTTCTAACTGCCAGAGAAACAAGGGGTCATTGCAGAGGAAGGGAAATGTTTTTTTCCACTTCAATATTTGAGGTAAAACCAGTGACCCAGAAGGTCTTTGGCAGCATGGAAAACACTGGAGCCTTCTTAAACTAGTCCTGCCTGGTCTAAAAAGAGATGCACAGACAGGGACATTGTTCTTTTCTCAGAGCAGACTATGGCCACAACACTTGCAGTCCTGAAGCTCTGGAGATGGGCAGCTTTCTCCACATGCCCGAGCTTTATCCTGGCCCTTTCTGAGCTGTCTTGGCATGACTTAACATCCGTTTGTTCGAACATGAATGCTGATGTTCCCTGCAAATCCTCGAGATTTCAATAGTCACAAAAAAGGTCACAATGGGATGCCAGCCCCCTTTGGTCATCATGCCCTCACACTGGAGAGACTGGTAGACAGGTGTGGGTCTCAGCCCTGGTTGGCAGCAAGGAGGCACTGAACTCCCACATCTCAGCTGTAACCAGATCCCTTGACTGGGCCCTCTTGGCCAGGCCAGTAAAGGGGAAGGTTCACCAGTGAGTGGTTTAAGGTCAAAGCTGAGTATCAAATGACTACTTACTCTCCACTTGAAGAAATGGAGAGGCAAGAAGAGCAAAGTGGAATTAGCACCTGCTATTTGAAAGCAGCACTCTCTCCCCCTTGTTTCATATTTTCACCAATAGCCTTCGGTAGCCCTGAGAGACAGCACTACCTGATTTAAAAGACTGGGAGAGGAGAGCCAACAAGTCTTAGCGACTTTCCTGTGGCTGCAAAGCTAGTCTGCTCTGCAGTCTGGTTCCAAGAGAAGTCTGTGTGACTTCCACCCCTCTGCAACCTTCTTACTCTGATGGAGGCATTCTGGGGGTTTCTTATAGAGCAGCTATTGGCATGGCTACTTGTCTGGGGCATAGATGGTAGTCAAAGAGAATGTACATGTACTCAACTGCTCTTTCCCAAGTAGGGATCTGACGAGTCTAACTGGAACTCCTCTGGGCACGAAGGGGTTACAGAAAGGAAGTCATGTGTACAGGAGGCTCTGGGGGAAGGAGCCTGGCATCACAATGGAGAGAAGACTAGGGTCAGAGCCCAGGGAGAGGAAATAGTTCCAACATTTCACCCCATTCCATTCTCTGTGCTTTCATGTCTGAGTCCTGAGGAGGAAAATGAGAATTAAACGGCCAGCACGAGCCAGACTTCATGGTACTGGCTTGAAATCTATGCTGCTTTGGAGGTAAAGAAAAATTCAGGCCAGCCTGGGCAACCTGGTGAGACCCTGTGACATAAAAGTAAAGACCAGCAAGAGGGTTGGGGATGCAATTCAGTGGAGCACTTGCCTGGCATGTGTGAGGCCTTCGATTCAGTCCCCAGGCCTCAGAGAAAACAAGCAGTAGAAATCCCTGGAGTCTGGGCAACATTGATGACAACCTCTGACCTCCACACAAGCATGAGTACACACACACACACACACACACACACACACACACACACACACACACCCTGTACATCTTCTCCCACCTAAAATTGCATATGTCAGACAAACCCTGATAAAAGCCTTTGCAGGGCAAGGGGACTAGTGCACCATGGGACTCATGTCCTGTGGTGACTGTCATGCTTTTTGAGCCCCAGCAATGCACCCTGTCACCCTCAGATGTCTGCAATGCTTACTCTGTGTCTTTGACATCACACCCCACCCTTCCTTCTCCAATTTGTTTTTCAACAGTCTGTCACAGACGTTTCCCAGGACAGGAATGGAGAAGCATCCCCTGTTAATCTCTACAGTTTCTCTCACCACCTACCCAGCTTTCTGAGGCTGTCTCCAGAGTCATCAGTGGTCGGGGCACAAGGCCAGATGTCAAATTAGTAATGGTCTCTGCCCACTGGGCTTCAAACTCTAAATCCCAGCATTAAGGAAATGCCAGAGTGTGTAATTACAAGGAGTCCTTCGCTTGAAGTCTTTAGTACATCTGAGTGAAAGGAGAATTAGCCTAACGTGAAGCCATTTGTTTCTTTGTAAAACAAGACAATTCAATAAACATGACATCAAGGAGAAACAGTCCTCTGGGGAGGGCAGAGGCCTCTTCTACACTGATGAAGTTATTAAGATGCAAGGAGAATTCTATACTGAGTTCTCTGCTCTCAAGGGCTATTTTTTTCTTCCCAAGCACTGCTTTCTTTCCTTTTCTTCTTCCTCTTCCTTCCCTTCACCCTTTCTCTCCCTGTAAACACTCATCATGTTCTCCTTCCCATCTCAAAACCTGACCAACCACCCTATCTCACACCTCTGGCTTGGCTACTCACACTCTCCAGTAAGGCTCATCCACCTTCAAGATGGCATTTAATAAAGGCATAAATAACACATACATATAGACTCACATATATGCATGGGTTTGCCGGGGCTTCAGTCTCAAATTACCCTAGACTGGGTGGGCTAAGCATTAGCAATGCATCATCTCTGAAAACTGGAAATCAGAGATTAACTCCCCTGGTGTCTTCTGAAACTTGTGAAGGAAGAACTCGTTCCAGGCCTCGCTCTGGCTTGAGGATGGCTCATTTTCCCGCATCTCCTAACAGTTTCTTCCCTCTGAACACATATGTGTCCTTATTCCCTTTTCCTACAGGGCCATCAGTCATGCTGGAAGAGCACCCACCTCAACTCGCTCCGTTTTAACTTCAGCACCTCTTTAATACCCTGACCCATGAGCTAGGGAGATGGCTCGATAGTGATTGTTACCCAAGTGTGAGGGCCAGCCTTCAGATCCCTGGAAACCATATAAAATCCTGGCAGGCATGGCAGCGACCTGTAGCCACACTTCTTAGGAGCCAGAGACATGCATTTAGAGCAGGGTGGCTAGATAGAGAAGCACTGGAATTAGCAAGTTTCAGTGAGCAAAAGAACTTATCAAAGGTAACAAAGTGAAAAGAAATTGAAGAAGGCACCGATGTCAACTTTGGCATCTGTATAGCACACACACACACACACACACACACACACACACACACAATGCATAAGCACACATACATTCCCACACATGCAAACACTCATATGAACATACACTCACATACCACACACACATATACAAAATTACAAATGAAAGAAAGAACCTAATCTCTAACTCTGGTTGCATTTTGAGGATTAGGTTTTCTGATTGACAAATGGATTCTGCACGAGCCACCATTCTCCCCATAACAATCGTCTACACAGGCGACATTTCTAGTATTCAAAAGAGGAACCTTATCCCATCAGCTATTACAAGATCCACAGAAGATAATCATCTCTATTTTCACAAAACTGAATTGTTAAGTTATTTAGCACTTGAAAACCAGAAGCACCAAGAAAAATAGGACCTTTCTTATATGCCACTGTTCTTACCTAGAACAATATCTGGCCAGGAATGTACCAAGAATTAAAAGATAAATAAACAACTAGAAGTTATCCACTGGATGAGTTGACCTCTTTCTGACCTTCCAGGGACCTGCCATGCCTTTCAAAACAACCCAAACTTGGCTTTTGTGGCAAGAGGTGATACTTCCAGCTGACATAATACATTCTAAAGATGTTCATCAGCCAGAAAAGTGAACATACTATGGCCATCCAATAGGCGGTCAAAGACTATTTGACTGTAATACTATTTGAATGTAATCTACATTCAGTCCAGTTCAGCATCAGTTTTCAGAGCCAAAGCTACCCTGAGTGTCTGGAAGCTGAAGCTCTCCACGGGCAAACACTGTGGCAGAGCCACAAGCCCAGCATTATACCTTTAGGATACTCCATTGCTCCCTCATCGCAGCAGATTTATCCCAGAGAGACCCTGAGGCACAAAATCCCATAAAATGACTCTGTGGACCCAATCTGGACCAATTTCTTATTTTCAACAGGGTATGAGTAGGAGTTCTAGGGGCCAGCAGAAACTCAGGCTAAAAACCTCTCAATATACACTCATTATGGAAGGTACTTGCTGCACAAGTGCACCTTCTTATTGTATGCACGTTTGCACGCATGCATGTGTTTTTGCATACAGGTGTGTGTCACATACACAGACACACAGAAACACAAAAATACACATACATATATCTGCATAGACAGATGAAGTTATATTTATAGCATGTAATTGTAAGTGCATTTTAGAGTCTCCTTACTTCCTTATTATTTTTCTCTTTAATATTTCATTAATTCCTCAATAATTTAACATAACATATTTTGATCATATTCACTCCCCCACAACTCTCTGATCTACCTCCATTTTCCTATCCCATCCCCAACTTTGTGTCCTATCACCCCCTTTTTGAGACAGGGTTTCTCTGTGTAGCTCTGGACTCACTTTGTAGACCACCCTGGCCGTGAACTCACAGAGATCCGCCTGCTTCTGCCTCCTCAGTGCTGGGATTGAAGGTGTGAGTCGTCACACCGACCTCTTTCATCATTTTTAAAACTCACTCACTCCAGTGTGTGCTGCCCATGTATTCCTGCACGTGGTGGCTTCCACTAAATCGTGGCTGACGGACCAGGAGTCACACTCTTAACAACAACAACAAAAATTTTCTTGCCCAAAAGCCATCAACTGCCCGCTGCCCCTATTTTATTTATTTTTCAATTACACAGATGCCTGCATATCTTCCTGCTAGTGTGCCCATGTGCATATGTCCGCAGAGGCCAGAAGACAGCATTAGATCCCGTGGATCTAGAACTACAGGGGGTTGTGAGCTGCCAGGGTGGGTGCTGGGAACCAAACAAAGGTCCCCCGAGAGAGCAGTATCCACTTTTAATCACTGAGCCATATCTCCAGTCCTTATTCTTAAGATGTTCCCCTGAGCATCGATTTCATTAACTCCCCCCTCCCCTCAATACCACCAATCAAAAGAGCAAAGTGAATTGGGAGTTGGTCCCATCATCACGTGATCCCAGCAAATGGAAACAGGTGAGATGGAGGCAGGGTAGAAGCCCCCCCTGAGCCTTTTTATGTCCATCATTATGACATAGTCTCTTCCATCCAAATGATGGATGCCCTGTAATTTGCTGTTGCTGTTGTTTTGGCACCAGTTGGCAGAATGCCAATCATTCAAGGTCCCCCTGCTGAAAGCTCAACCATCCAGGAGTTATGGGAAACAGACTCTGGCATTTGAGCAGCTTCCAGAGTGGGTCATCCATAAAAGTTTAATTTTCTCAAAATATGCAGTGAGGTGCCTTTCCTGAATGAGATGGCTTCTGGCTCATCAACATATTGATGCGGGTAAATAGGAGGAGGATCTGTAAGTCAGGGATCTAATCAGCTGTCGCCCAGGCCATCTGGTTTAATTAGAGAGCCCAGCAGCTCACAGACACCTTTTAAAGTAAAAGCCTCCAGAAGATGCTCCAAGGAAGGCAGGGTGCTCCTTCCTTTCGAGGAAGGAATTTCAAACGCATATGGGCTCCCCAGCCTCCATAGAGCCCCTTGTCACACTCCCATTGGAGAACTGGCCTGAGATGTATCCCTGCCTGCCTCTTAAGAGTGTGCAAATTAACGCCAACATGGCATCAGTGGGTTCCACTCACTTCTTAAGCACCAATTACTCGAGTATGCAATACTCAGGAGTGTCCCACAGGTTCCAACTCTGCTAGTTCAGAGACCATCTTTGAAAACAGGCCAGTGGTTTCAACAGACCAGGCTCATGATGGAATCACCCCTGAACTTTTGCAGCCACTGAAGCCTGGGTCCCTTCCCTTGAGAGTGTCATTTAACTGACTCGGTGAAAACTCGGCATTTGTATGAACATAATTTAAGGATTTCAAACCCACAGAAAAGTTTCGTGCAGAGTATAAGTACTTTTTTAAAATCCCTGAACTAATTGGGAGTGAGTGACTTCTTGACTTGATGGTCCATCACTCCTATCCCACATAGAACAAGACAGACATCATCCTCAGAGGACTGGGATGCCAGGCAGAAGCCCGAAAGGCCTTCATTGCTGTTGGTGGGTGGGACGGTGCAGAGATTTCAGAGACTGTTTTCAGGGCTCATTTGAACCTAGGCCACCTCAATGTCTCAGCATGGCTCCTTCCCCTACGCTAAGCAATAACTGGTACCCTGGTGGCACTGTAAGCATGCACATCTGTGTGGATATGTATGTGTATGTACGTGCCTATGAATACATGTGTATGTATGCGCATGCGCTACGCATTATGTGCGTGTGTGTGTGTGTGTGTGTGTGTGTGCACGTGTGCACTGTGTGTTCATGTGTGTGGTCTTTGAGGAAAGGGAGCCAACACATCCTGACTCTGAAAACTTATGCTATTTTCCTATTGTGGGCTGAATATTCCCCCCCCCCCCCACTGCCTCCATTCATACAAACCTAGCCATCTTCACTCATATTGTGTCTATCGTTGGTCCCAGGGCCTCTGTGGAAGTAGCTAAAGGGAGCGCTAAGGGCGGGGCCCTAATCTGAAGGGATTAGCATCCTTCCTAGAGACTCCAGAGCTCCCTCACTCTCACTCCTTACCAGGGTACAGGGGCCACATGAGCACACAGTCAAATGGCAGTTGTTAACAGACCCACAGAAGTTTCATAATGATAATTACCTTGTTGTAACCTTGATCTTGGACTTCCAAGACCAAGGGAAATGATGCCTGGTTCTTAGTAAATGCTTCTTCATCACCGCTATTTCTATTACTTCTTAATTTCTTCTCAGACATGCCCTATACGTTCCAGTCCTCTACCTTTATACATCATTTTGGTTCCATAAACATTTAAATAAGTCCCTATAATGAACCTGCCACTGACTAACCACAGGATAGAGGCAACAAGAAGGTGTCTTGCTTCAAGCGCGAAGCCAAGAGTGGAGAGTGCCCACTGCTGGCCTGGTGTGTGTGTGTGTGTGTGTGTGTGTGTGTGTGTGTGTGTGTGTGTGAGGATTTGTAATGAAGGGGCTGGCTCAGGAAAGCAAATGGGGAGGGTCTCGCTTTGGAGTCTGTTACTCAGCATTGGCTGCTGAGAAAATGACTAAATTGTGGGATTAGTTCTAATAATCCTCTGTGCTCCCCGGGTTTTATTGGATTCCATGGTAATATGGTCAACTCCCCAGCTCCTTAGTAATTAGCTAAGACCCTCCAAATACAGGTCTCTTTTTCACCTCTTGATCATTGTGGCCCACTCCCCAACCCAACCTGTAATGGTTGTGATGACAACCATGGCTCCTAGGATGGGGAGCAAGGCAGGAGCATCAGGAGAACGGAGACACCTCAGGCAGCGGTGAGCATCGAGGCAGGCTTCAGTGAGACAGCTGAACTGGGAGGAACAAATGCTATTTAAACCTTGGAGGGGTGAGTAGGGGATGTCAGGGTGTAAATGCACATCTTTGGCTAGGGCCAGGGTGATGCCTCATTTGCATAAGGAGGAATTCCAGGTGCTGCTGCAAAGTACTTACTAAGGGGAAAAAAAGTTTAACCTGGCTGCCAGGCTATGCGATCACGTCAAGGATGGCAAGGTTGGCGGGGGGGGGGGGGGGTGCTGAAGGCTAGGACATGCAAACCCAGAGCAGGGAGGGAGAGGTCTTACTCCTGCTGACCTCAGGATGAGATTTCTGGGGTCTCAACCCAATTCTTGCTCCAAACTTGCCCCCTGCCCCCATTCCATGGCTCTCTTGCCCCATAGATTATCAGAGATATTTTCTCCCCTCTGTGTTGGTTTAAAGCACTAGAAATGAATGCGCAAAAGAAGGAGGCTGGAGAGCTGGCTCAGTGGTGAAGAGTGCTTGCTGCTCTTCTAGAGGCCAGGGTTGATTCTCAGCAGCCGTACAGCGCGACACACAAGCATCGGTAAGTCCAGAGCCAGGGGGCCTGCTGCCCTTGTCTCTGAGGACACCTGAACTAATGCACACGTGTTCACCCATGCACATGATCAAAGAAGCTCAAGGAGCTGGGGATACAGCTCAGTCGGTAGAGTGCCTATTCAGTACGCGTGAGGCCTTGGGTTTGATGGACATCACGGTGCAAACTAGGCCTGGAGGGGTCCACACTGGTAATCCAGGAGATGGAGGCCTGTTGCCTCTGTGCTACTATTCTGTTGCCTGCAAGCCTACTAGACCCCAGTGACATACTTCCTCCAGCAAGGCCATACCTCTGTATCTCCCCAAACAGCACCACCGACCAGGGCTGGGTGTTCAAATACCTGAGCCTATGGAGGCATTTCCTTTCAAACTACCACAGTGCCTGCCCTTTCACATATGATAGCTTTAGTCTTACTGTGGAAGCATTTGGTCACAGGACCTCTGAGCAAGTGGTTAAGAGCTAAAGTGCCGAGGGTGGGGCCTAATCTGCTCTAGCATGCTTAGAAGAGACACCAGAGTCCATTCCCTCAGATGTGCAAGGTCATTCCTGGCTATGAAGGGAGTTCAAGGCTAGCTTGGGCTAAGTAAATTCTATTCTCCAAAAAAAGGAGGGTGAGGTGGGGGGAAGGAATTGTAAAGCGATCAACAAAAAGCGGAAGAAACTTAGTCTGTTCCTTTGAAGTTCACATGCAAAGGGACTGGGAAACCCCCATGGCCTTGAAGCAAGAGTGGACTTGAAGACACTCCTTAAAGAAACTAAACTTTGCCTCTCTTTGGAGATATAGAAATCCTCTTTGGAGAGGGGATTTCTTCCTCTTTGGAAAGAACTAAGGAGGAGGGAGCAAAAGGAAGCTCAAATCTTACTCATGTCTACATATAAGTGCTGCTAGGAACAGCTTGTCACATGTTAGAAAAAAACCTTCTAGCTATGGGAAGGAGTGGCACTCCTTGACTTCTCAAGATTCTCCACATATCTCTGCATCACAGCCTGCCTGAGTTCCTCTTCCATTTAGATTTTTGAAGAATGTCACTCACAGACAGTGATTTTTTTGAGGGGAGGATTTCTGTCTCACAGCTTCTTGTTTAGCTCACCAAGTTCTGGCAGGACCCTGTCTCTCCTGGAACTCATGTAGACCAGGTTGGCCTTGAACTCACAGAGATCCACCTGCCTCTGCCTCCTAGGTGCTGGGGTTGAAGGTGTGCTCCACTATGACTGGATCCCCTTCATCAGCCATGACCTCAGCAACCACTTTACTATTTCTAACCACCAAGCTTCCTCTTCTTCCTTCCTTTAAAGCATCTCTGAAAACTTCTTAAAGCCCTGTATGCAAAGGATCTGTCAAAGACCCCAAGAAGAGAAGTCACTCACTAAGAGTTCCTACTCTCCTTCCTGTGGCCAGGAGGACTGTTTAGGGAAGGGGAGTGTGCACTAGAGTTCACGAGAGAACTTGCTCACCCTGGGCTGGGAAGCAGCCACCTGGCTCCTGTGGCATCAGCCCTTTTAGCCTGTGCCCTGGACCCTGCAACATCCATGGTCCTCTGGGAAACAGGAACAGGAGGGCAGTAGAGGCCCTCCCCTCCTGCATCAAAGGTAGAGGCTCTGCTTTCATTCACCTTCCAACCCAGGCTTCTGCAAAAGATTCCAGTAGGAATCAAAATGCTTTTGTTGCTAAAATATTTTGCAAGCCAATGGAATAGTAGGGGGAAGTCAAAGTTTGTCATTGAATGGTGACAAACTTTTTCTTTAATATATTGAACAAAGTTGACTCTTAAAAGTTGCTCACTGATTTCCATGGGTGTACATAAACACAGACACACAGATAAACACACACACACACACACACACACACACACACACACACACACACACACTCCAAGGCCAGTAAGATGTAGTGTTTTGTCTGGGTTTAAATTATTTTCCGATACTGGCTATGTAGCCCTGGGAACATTATTTGACCTCTCTCAATTCCATTTTCTCATCTGTAAAATGGAAACAGTGATATTCTTTCTCTTCTGAAAGGTTTGGGGTATTTTTTGGGACATGTCTAAATGTGCTAAAATCTATTAACATCTCAGCTTAGGACTGGGCACAGAAAACATTCCCACAAGATCTGCGGTTCTCACTGTTATAGATGCTGGGATCGTTGACCTCCAACCTAGGGAGGATGCTCCAGTACACTGCCCAGCACTCAGTAAAGAATCTCTTTCTTCAGTGACTAACTTTCACAGTCACCCAGAGACTCCCTGAGGATCGGGTAGACTGTGGAGTGGAGGTGGTCTGGGTCACTGCCCTTAAGGGGAACACAAATGAAAGTTGAAAGAAGGGTTTATTGGAAAGTTCCAGGAAAAAAAAATCGATGCTGAAACAAGGGAGAAACCTGGAATCAGGGATTCCTTCAATGTCAGAGCAGGATCTGTGAGAAGCTTTCCACCAGGGGAGATATGTGGCCAGAGCAATAGAGACACCGAGGGCCTTGTCGACGGTGACAATGCTCTTGGGTGTAGGAGCAGGATCCCAGATGTGTGAGTGGTGTTGGTGAGAGTGTGGGTATTTGTGTATACAGGTATACATACTTGCCAGGATCAGCCTCAGGTACATTCACTCCTCAGACGCCACCTACCTTGGTTTTCCAGACAGGCTCTCTCTCTAGCCTGAGGCTTACCAATTAGGTTAGTCTAGCTGGCCAAGAGGCCCCAGGAACCTGCCTGTCTCTACCTGCCTAGCACTGGGGTTACCAGGGCTCACCACCATGCCCAGCATTTTCATGGCAATTCTGAAGACTGAACTCCGGTCCTTTACTGATAGGGCCATCTTCTAGCCCTGGATTCAAGCTCCTGTCTCCTGCTACAGGAACCGATGACTTTTCTTTACCACCCGCTCAAACGCACCACCACCCAGTAGGCTTCATCGGAGATGAAAGGGTTTGTGAGGGTCACACAGGGTAGCTGGGCAGCCTTGGCTTGCTGCTGGGGAAAGGCTCTGATTTCCAAGCCTGGAACCTCAAAGCGTAGCCTGCAGTAGCGCTGTCTCACCTCCTACTAAAAATGTGCTCTCTGAAACACGTAACAGCACTGACCTCTGCCACACGGCACATCCCAGCTGTTAACATTATCCAACCTACAACAGAAGTTGCCCTTCAGACCCTTGCAGCCAGGCCCGGGGAGGAGGTGACATTGTCAGGGCCGGGCTTTAGGAAGAACAAAGAGAAGAGTCACCTTGGCACAGAGGATCTGGGAACTGCTGTGGCTCAACCCGGCCTTGTGCAATCATCCCCCATTCCGGACCAGGGCTGCAGACAGCTGAGGCTGCCTCTGGACCAGCCAATTAGGCCCTGTGTGGGGCTGCAGAGACTCTCATACATGGAAGCCCTATTAGCAATTAGTCCACAGAGGATAACTTTATGTGGAATTTATTTTTAGTACAGTGTCAACCTTTTCATTCTGGACAAACCTTTTGTACCTACTGCACACCCAAGTTGTAGGACATTGTGTTTCCAGCCTCTTAATTGACTTCATTAGTTAGGAGGCAGCAGCCTGAGTCCTGGGGGTAAGTCAGCAGATGAAGGCTAACTTGGGGAAAGTTGGCTGTCCACTTAGGAGAAAGGATGTCCATCCTCACTCCCCTTCCAGAGCCCCAGAGAGCCTGTGTCAAGGAACATTGAGGTCTCTTTGGGCTTCACCCCATCAGTCATCCCTGAATCTGCTAACGACCTTGGGTTATTTCCTGTTTTCCCAGGCTTTTATTAAGGGAGGTGTGGCAGGAAGTAGGGAGAACAAGTCTGAATATAAATCTCAACCACTCTTCCCTCTAGCAATCCCCCTTTAATCTTCAAGCTTCTTGTGTGCATACGTCCGTGTGTGTGTGCGTGTGTGTGTGTGTGTGTGTGTGTGTGTGTGTGTGTACATATGGGAAAGCCAGACTTAACTCTCTCATCTGTAGTCAGTAATATCTCTTGTGAGGAGAGGAAGCTGGCCAAGAAAAGGACTGACCCTGGGGTGAGAATAGAAGCCATTTATTGAAACAGGGTTTCAGGTAGCCTAACACTGGCATGGAGCTCATTGTGCAGCTAATAATGAGCTTTACTTCTGATCCTCCTGCCTCCACCTCCCTAGTGAGCCACCAGGCTTGGTGTACGTGGTTTGGGGAACTGAACCCAGGGCTTTGGGGATAGAAGGCAGGCACTGTACCGATTGAACTAGAGCCTTGGTACCCATAATGTACACCCTTCATTCAGCAATTTACCTTTATGGCTTCTGAGAAGCAAAATTACAACAGATCTATGTCATGTTTGGGGATGGCATCCTTCCATCCCCACCTGCCTCATTGCTCCACGTGCTTTGAATGTCCTTTTTGTGCTAGACCCTATAGAAGGAGAAGGTATGCAGAAATACCAGATAAGGTCCCAGGAGAAGATTAGTGGCAGCATTTCATGGTTTAAGCGTCAGCCCCACATCAGAACACAACAGAACAGCTCTGCTCTAGTCTCGGCGCTTGAAGAAGACCATTTCATTGCTAGTTTGCTATTGAGCAGCATCCAGCTAGTAGAAAGAGAAGTAGGCTGTCTTAGGTATTAGAAGAATAGGGAACGGCTGGAGCACCCTGGGACAGGTAAGTACCGCTTGTCTGTCTGGACTTGGAGAACAAGTCTTAACCAAGACAGGTGCAGTCCAGGAAAAGGAGGCTAGGGACTGAGTGCTGAGAGCCTGGCCTCCACAGAGGGGAGTGGCTAACCTTTCCAGAGATGGGAAGCAGCAAGCTTTGGTGATGGGAGGCACACAACAAAGGCCTCCTGTTGTAAGAGCGGAGGTAGGAAGGGGAAGGACAGGTGTGCACAGGGACCCTGCAAGGTTCTTGGAAGCTGCTGCATGAGGCAGCCCTCAGGGAGCCAATAACCCGCACAGAAAAACTGCAGGCATATATAACTGTCATCCTCCAAGGCAGATCACGCAGAGTAATGGGAATACTTTTAAAGGGACACTGGAACAAAGAAAGTAGGTCTACAATGACCTGAGTTACCTGGAAGTGGGTCCAAGTCTGTCTCCTTTCCTTCTAGGATAAACTAGATTTGAGGTCCTCTTCATTCATGTTCATGGAGTAGGGACAGTAATCTCTATTAATCTCTAGTCTGTGGAGCCAGAGCTGCAAAAGTTAATGGAAAATGGCTGGCTGTATTCCAAGCTGGGCACAGAAACCATGATAGCCTCAACAGATCACCTAATTCTTTCTTCCTTCCTTCCTTCCTTCCTTCCTTCCTTCCTTCCTTCCTTCCTTCCTTCCTTCCTTCCTCCCTTCCCTCTCTCTCTCTCTGTCTCTCTGTCTCTCTCTCTCTCTCTCCCTCTCTCTCTCTCTCCCCCCACAGGGTTTCACTGGGTAAGGCTGGCCTTGAAGTTGCCATGAAGTGAGGAAGACATTGAAATTCTGCCTCCTCCCCTGTGCTGGGATCACAGGCATGCTCCATTGCACCTGGATTACTCCATGCTGTGGTTGAACTCCTGGCTTCCTGTGGGTTAGGCAAGTACTCTACCAGCAGAGAGCTCCATGTACAGGCTGGCATCTTCCTGCCTGGGCTTCCTGAATGGTGACATTCTAAGATGTCAGTTCTGGCTCATTTTCTATTATTTATTTGTTTGTTTGTTTGTTTATTATTTAAAAAAGAATACTGATAAATCTTTTTTAAAATACTTCATAGAATTAATGGGTAAATTAATTGTGGCCTTTGTAAATTTTTTATTGTTAATTAAATTAACAATATTAATTAAATTATTGTTAATTAATTCCTTTTTATCACAATAAAATTAGTCCCTGTGCCTCATATTCATCCCTGACTAGTAACTTGGTGTTTCTTTCCCCCCTTTTTTTTTTGTTCTTGATCACTATAAAGGTGTGTCAATTATATTACTCTTTCCAAAGAGTAATATAATTTCCAAAACTGTTGGTTTTGTTGATTAAAAGAATTGCTCTCAAAAAAATTTTAAAAAAAGGGAAAAAATGGTTCTCTGTTTTATACTATTGATCTCTAGTTATTATTAATTATTTATTATTATTATTATTATTATTATTATTATTATTATTATTATTATTATTATTATTTTGTGCACACAGTGTAAATTTGCCTGTCCTTTTTCGGTGACTTAAGAAAATGGTTAGTTATTGATTTGAGTTTGGTTTTGTTTAACGTGGGCCATGTTTCCTGGGGACATGCTATCATCTGGATTTGTCTGGGAACGTCCTAGCCTCATCTTTAGTTTTTGATCGATAGTTTGCCAGAACCAAAGGTCTTGACAGAGGTATTGTTTGCTGTGCACTTTGAATACTACACAGCTCTCTTGGGGCTGCAGTTCAAGGTAAACAGTGAGCTGTTGATTTCACTGTCTCATGTTTATTTCCTTTTTATTACTTTCCTGGTGCTTTATTTGTCTTTGCTTCTTAGCATTTTGATTATGATGTACCCCAGTGTAGATACTTTTGGGTTTACCTCACTTGTAAATTGATATTTTTTGTTAGTTGTGAGACGTACACTTTGAAAAAAAAAAGTTTTTCTCCCCTCTTGTTGTTTCCTCCTGGAACTCTGGGGGTGGGGGCTTTCTGTGGCCTTTGATTGTCTTCACTGTTATTCCTCCGTTCTTTTTTCTCACTCTACTAACTGGGTAGCCTCCACCTGCCCCAGAAGAATTTCAGGTTGGCTGATTCTTTCTTTGGTTTGTTCACATCTGTTGTTGAACCTTCTCTTTGCTGAACTTTTCTTTTAGTTACTTTTTTCTCAAAGCTATATATTTAGCTATATATTAACCTAATGTCTAGTTATTGATATCTATCTATCTATGTAGATCAATATAGCTACTAGTAAAGCAATCATCTTTCTCTCCATCAAACATTATATATATGATTATATAATATTTATTTATGTTAGATTATTTCCTTTGGCTACTTTACTACACTTAGGATAGCTGAATTAAAGTCTGTAGGTAGTAAATCGAATCACTTTAGCTGCCTTCCTGCAAAAGCTGCTAAGAATTTTTCCTGGAGGGTCTTAGGGGTCTGCACATGATTTCTGGACTATTTTTGTCAGTGCAGGGCTGTCCTGTATCCTAACATGGGCCTGCTGAAGATCAGAATCTCCTTTTTCCAGGTTGTACACAGCCAACAGCCATCCAGAAGTGAGGGCCTGGGGCCTGCCTGGGTCTTTCCTTCCCCCCAGGATTTGCTGGATGTTATTTTGCTTGTGTTGTTTTCTTAGCTTCAGTTTGCTCGTTGAATCTCTTGAAGGATGAGCATAAGATTTCTGTTCTTTGCTATTTGTAACCACTGAAAGCCACTGTTACTGTTCTCTTCGCTGAGAAGCCAGCTCAGGTCTGGAGAGAGCTCTCCTCTAGCTGCTGGCAACCATTAAGTAATCCAGGTGCTGCTCATCCCAGACAAGTGGTTCAGTGCTCTGGAGGTACACACCTCTCACCATCAGCTAGGCAGCTTCTTCACCTTTACCACTGCTTCCTGGTTGTGCATGGCCTGAAGTCCATCCAAATGCCACAGTTTGGGGACCTTCTTTGTTTTTTCCCTGCTCTGAGAATGACCTTTGACACTATTAAGAGCACATTAAAAGCTTCCCAAAGCACCGTTCACAAAGCCTCTCCTTCCCCCACTGTTACGCAGGGAGTCAGGTGGAAGGGATGGAAATATCTGACTGTAAATCTTCTGACATGCTCCTCGGAGAGCAGCTAACTCTGCAACTTCCTAGTCCAGAGACACTTCTGACTGGGTCTTCATGGGCCACCAGGTGAATCAAATGAGAATGACTTGTAATGCAAGTCTATTCTACTCTCTCAGATACTGTACTGAGACTGTGTCATTGTCATTTTCAAGGCTGACACAGAGAAGTAGAGTAGATGGTAAGATTAGAAAAAAAGACACGTAAGGGACTATAGGACTATTTAATCTGTTTAGTTGATTATAATTTAACTTTGGTAAGTGGAATCTATCAAGGAAATTGTCTGCAAGTTTCATGATGTCCTTGTTTTTAATTGCTGAGTAGTATTCCATTGTGTAAATGTACCACAATTTCTGTATCCATTCCTCAGTTGAGGGACATCTGGGTTCTTTCCAGATTCTGGCTATTATGAATAAAGCTGCCACGAATATGGTTGAGCAAATGTCCTTGTTGTATACTTTCATGTATTTTGGATATATGCCTAGGAGTGGTATAGCTGGATCTTGAGGTAGCACTATTCCTAATTGTCTGAGAAAGCGCCAGATTGACTTCCAAAGTGATTGTACAAGTTTACATTCCCACCAGCAATGGAGGAGGGTTCCCCTTTCTCCACAACCTCTCCAGCATGTAGTGTCACTTGAGTTTTTGATCTTAGCCATTCTGATGGGTGTAAAGTCAAATCTCAGGGTTGTTTTGATTTGCATTTTTCGAATGACTAAGGATGTTGAGCATTTCTTTAAGTGTTTCTCTGCCATTCAATATTTCTCTATTGGGGATTCTCTGTTTAGCTCTGTACCCCATATTTTAATTGGATTACTTGATTTGTTGCTATTTAACTTCTTGAGTTTTTTTTTTATATATTCTGGATATTAGCCCTCTGTCAGATATAGGGTTGGTGAAATCATGAAATTTACAGGCAAATGGTGGGAACTAGAAAAGATCATCCTGAGTGAGGTATCCCAGAAGCAGAAAGACATACATGGTATATACTCACCTATAAGTGGATATTAAACATACAATATAGAATAATCATACTAAAATCTGTATACCTAAAGAAGCTAATCAAGAAGGAGGACCCTGGGTAAGATGCTCAATCCTCATCCAGAAAGTCAAACGAGATAGACATCAGAAGAGGATGAAAACAAGGAACAAGACAGGAGCCTACCACAGAGCTCTGAAAGACTCTACCCAGCAGGATATTAAAGCAGATGCTGAGACTCATAGCCAAACTTTGGGCAGAGTGCAGGGAATCTTATGAAAGACGTGGGAAATAGTAAGACCTGGAGAGGACAGGAGCTCCACAAGGAGAGCAACAGAACCAAAATATCTGGGCACAGGGGCCTTTACTGATACTCCAACCAAGGACCATGCATGGAGAGGATTTAGAACCCCTGCACAATTGTAGCCCATGGCAGCTCAGTCTCCAAATGGGCTTCCTGGTAAGTGGAACAGGGGCTGTCTCTGACATGAACTCAGTGGCTGGCTCTTTGATCACCTCCCCCTGAGTTGGGACAGCCTTACCAGGTCACAGAGAAAGACAATGCAGCCAGTCCTGATGAGACCTGATAGGCTAGGGTCAGATGGAAGGGGAGGAGGATTTCCTCTATCAGTAGTCTGGTGAAGGGACATGGGAGGAGAAGATAGAGGGAGGGCAGGATTGGGAGGGGATGAGAGAGGGGGCTACAGCTGGGATACAAAGAAAATAAATTTTAATAAATAAAAAAAATTTAAAAAGAGGACACGGTAGATTGAAATAAGCAATGGTCATATCTCATATATGTGTATACTAGGTAAAATATATAGAATGTTTCTAAAACTGTGATTTTATGATTTTACATAAAAAAGAAAATTGTCCATTTCATTTAGATTATGTAATTTTGTAGAGTATAGATTTTTTTAAGTAAGACTTAATGATTATTTGGATTTCCTCAGTATCTGTTGTTATGTCCCCCTTTCATTTCTGATTTTGTTGGTTTGGATACTGTTTCTTTGCCTGTTAGTTAGTTTGGCTAAGGGTTTGTCTATCTTGTTGATTTTCTCAAAGAACAATCTTTTGGTTTCGTTGATTCTTTGTATATTTCTGTTTCTAATTTATTGATTTTAGCCCTGAGTTTGATTATTTCCTGCTCTCTGCTCCTCTTGGATATGTTTGTTTCATTTTTTTCTAGAGCTTTCAGGTAAGCTGTTAAGTTGCTAGTATGAGCTCTCTCCAATTTCTTAGGAAGGCACTTAGACACGACTCCTAGTGGAGGGAGGGGAACACCAACCCACTCACAAAAACTTCATCACAAAATTTACCCTGTCTACAAGATGTGCGGGAACAAAAATAAAACAGAGATTGAAGAAATGTCCAACCAATGCCTAGCCCAACCTGAGACCCACCCCATGGGAGAGAACCTGGCAAAATGCCCTCTGAGTGGCTATGCCCAGCAGCTGATGAAAATAGATGCAGAGACCTACGGCCAAACACTGAACAGAGCGCAGGGAGTCTTGTGGAAGAGTGGGGAGAAGGATAGAAGGACTCGGAGGGGATAGGAGCTCCACAAGAAGACCAACGGAGCCAACTAAGGGGACCTGTGGAGACTGAAGCGCCAACCAAAGACCATGCATGGACTGTACCTAGGCCTCCTACATATATGTAACTGATGGGCAGCTTAGTCCTCATTGTGGGTCTCCGAGTAAGGTGAACAGGGACTGTCTCTGACATGGCCTCTGTTTCCTGCATTTAGATCACTTTCCCTTGCTGGGACTTCATGGCCCGGCCGCAAGGGAAGAGGATTATCTCAGTCCTGACTTGTGCTGGGGTGGATGGGAAGGGGGAGCTCCCCTTCTCTGAGGGGTAGAGGAGAGGGAATAAGGGGAACAGAGAGGGTGAGGCCGAGACTGGGAGGAAGGAGGGAAAGGGACTGTGACTGGTATATAAAGTGAATAAATAAATAAATATTAAAAATTATAAAAAGAAATGAAGACACCTCAAGGCTTGTTCTTATGAAGCTCTGGCCGGTTCTCTTCTCTCTTCTTAATAAGTTCTTGTTGCTTCAAGCCTTTGGCAAGATTCTAAGGTTTTGAAGAAGATAATTCCGGTAATTACTGTTGATATTTTCCCCTTTGCTGTTATGCAAGGGTGGAGTTGTTGTTGTTTTAATTTGTACTTTCTCCCCATAAAGAGATACTACCTATTTTCCCTGGGCCTAATAAGGGTCCATCTACATTTGCACTCCTTGAAGAAGTCCATTGTATACTCAACAGCAAAATTAAAACTCTGTTATGTGTTTATTCTTGAAGCATACAAGGGATAACACTAAAAGCTACCACAGGGCATATATTAGCAAGATGGAACAAGAGGTAAGCAGGACACTCAGCAATGATTTTCTCACATGTCATTCTGTCCTGATTCAGTCTATCAGTCCGTAGAACACCCTGACTAGGTAATCATGAACAAGATGCTTACAGTTCCTTAGATTAAGAAACTAGAGTTTTCTAAAAGATGGAGATTTACACAGCTGAGTACCAAGTATAATATATACTATTAAGGACAGGTTGGAGAAAGTTGAGTACAAGATAAATGTCTGGTATCATCAAAACTAACATTAATAACAGCAATCATCGCTATTACCAATGATGGTACTAATTATTTTAATTTCTAAAAATTAGCATCATCATCATCATCGTCATTAGTGACAGTTACCTACTTTGAAGATTCAACTGTAGGAAGTGGGGAACATGGACACAGTAATCTGTACTCCCGTAGGTCCACGACAATCTACAAGGTAACACATCCTAGATAATAAGGCATTGGGTGGCAGCAATGGTTTGGAAAGTTCAACCGAGGGGCAGGAGCTGCCCCGAAAGAGTGAAGATGTGGATTTGAGACAAGATAAGCAAAGAAATCAGACAAGTGTCTAGAAACCACTAGCACTTTGATAATGGGGCACATTCCCTTAAAAGATTAAAGAGCTGTCCCTGTTCAGTAATAAATCTAGGCTTGTATTTTTATCTTAACTTTATATTTCTGGTATTTAATTCTGTTTGGTTTTTTTATTAAATGATTTTTTTTTAATTCAGTAAATGGGGGGATTCTGTTAGGAAGGAATCAACTCGCTCAACAGAACGAGTTTAAGAAGCACTAGTTTGGACAATCTACGCTTGTTGGTGCATGGGGAAAAAAAAAAAAGCTTTAGGCCAAATTAATTGTTTGTAGTTGGAGGCCAGAGAGATCACAGTAGAGAGGAGGGGTTTGAGTGAGATTTATTGAAGAGGTATGAGTTTGTGAGAATTCCCAGACTAAGTTTCCAAAGCAATCGAAAATGAAAAGTATGCAAATTTTCTTCAATTTTGTGTCGTTATCTTCTGCATACAGAAGTCCCTTTCCATGGGGCTGGAGAGATGGCTCAACAGTTAAGAGTCCTTGCTTCTCTTGCTCAGGATCCAGGTTCAGTCCTATCACCCCATTGGGTGGCTCACTACAGCCTCTAATTCCAGATCCGGGGGATCTGACGCCCTCTTCTGGCCTCCTTGGGCACCTGCACACACATGGTACAAATGAACTCACATAGGCTAGTACACAAACACAAATAAAGTAAAAAAAAAAAAAAAAAAAAAGCAAAAAGTTAATCTTTTTGAAGAAAAAAAAAATCCCTTTCCATTATAAGTGAGATCAGGAAGTGGATTAAAAAAAAACTTTTAATTTCCCTCTTGGCTTTGACAGTTCTTAAGGAAGAGATTTAGATTTTAAACAGTATGATCAGTCGTAACTTTAAGTGAAGGAGAAAATATCCTTCATTTTCTCATTTTTCAAAATTAGGTAGGAAAGCTTGCTGCTACTTAAATGAAAGAATTAAATTAAAATGTTTAGCACTGAGAATCATTGGCAATATCTGATCCAAAATGAGAAAAATGAATCCTCTTAAAGATTTAGTGGCTGTTTTAAAAATCTGAAACTCTTGCTTGGAAATGGGTGACAGCATTTGAGAAATGAATCCTACATTAAGGTGTGGCAGAGGCCTCACCTCGACAGGTTTTATTTAAACCAAAGGGTGCTCTATTGTCACGCATCTTAAATGAGGCTTTGAGCCAAAACCTGTTCAGTATTCAAGGCGTTGGAGCCAGAAAACATCATGATTCAGAAATTACCTGTGGTGCACAGAGCCAGGCTCTAAGAAGTTAGGCTCTCCTGGTGACCCATGCAATAAATAGTGGGACTGACTGTCACATAGGACCCTGGATTGGCAGCAAAGGCCGTGTGTGCCCGATCCTTAACCCAACACATGTTATTGGTTTTTTGTTTGTTTGTTTGTTTGTTTGTTTGTTTTATTTTTTAGTTCTTAATTACTACTATTGGGCATTAAAATACAGTCTAATTTGGGGCACCTGCCTTTCAGGATCTGGAGCAATGAGAGACCATGTCCTCATCACTGGCTGAAGTTGCTGGTGAGCACAGCAAGCCAGCTCAGAAGAGAATAAGGCTGGCTAAGAAGCTGAGGGCTTCAGATATGGGCTCTCCTGGTGGCAGAAGACAAGATGAAGGTTCTCATTCAAGTGCAACTTTACCCAGACACACCACAAACCCTGAGCCTCTGAAAGGCTCTGGGAGTGCTTAGATCTCAAAGCACATCACAGTCTGTGGTTGTTGTTATTGACCTGTGTCTGCCTCTCACTGTGGGGGGACTCTCAGAGCTGGTCTCGGGGAGGTCTGGTCGAGCCAGCCATGTTGCATAAGCAGGGAATGATTCCCAGGTTTTTCCGGAAATATCTGCTCTATCTTAGCTTAAGGGGATGCGGCACAGCCTGAAATCACAAGAGACTGATTTAGTACAATTCTCGGAGTGTGGGATTCAGCGACTTGTGACACTGAGAAGATCCAAATGTTCCTTCCGGGGAGGCTAAACCACCATTCCCCCTGACTATTATCACAGGAAAACGGGTAAGATTGGGCTGGGGGGGTGCCTCAGGGGACAGTACTTGATTCTCTAGCCCCCACATAAAAATGTAGGCTATGGTAGTGCATACCTGGAACCCCAGCACTGGAAAAATGGAGACAAGAGGTTTCTGGGGGCCTGAGGGAAGCCAGTCTAGCTGAAACTGAAAGCTCCAGGTTGAGTACAATAGAGGAAGAAAGTAAATATTAACCTCTGTCCTTTCCAGGTACACACACACACACACACACACACACACACACACACACACTCCACAAATAGAAACATGCTGGGTAAGATTATCTGGAAAGCATGCTGTGGTCATCTGGGAAAAACTTATGATCAGGATAAAGACAAAGCACACAGGAACGTGCTGTCTCGCTGCCCGCCCCCAACCTCTTCACTGATAGTGGCTCATGGTGCCAGAGTACCAGTCAATCTCACCTGTATGTCTATGACCCCACTACTCCCCCTAGCCCAGAAGATGGTCTACACAATCACTGCTGTTCATGATCTCTCCAGTTCTGTTCATTCTTTTCGACCCAATGCCAATCCTACCAAAACTGCTGGGTGATGGAAAAAAAAAAATCACAGACCAGGCCAGAGATAAACCTATTTCTTAACTCCTCAGCATTACAGATGTGTCATGACAAAATGTCAAGTTACCGCAAGGGCTGAGATGCTCAAAGATAGTGGGCATTATAATTTAATGGCTCCTACCACGTAAGGATGTCCTTCTTCAGTGGACACTCAGAAATGTGTCCTTCAGGGCGTGTGTAACCTGGGGCTTGCCTCCCCAGAATCCTCAAGGACAAGACACCCACCCCTCAAAGCAGAGAATCCAGTACTCTCAGTGTCCATCTAGAGATCATTTGGGTTACTTTGATTTCATTTTCCAAAGAGCCCTGTGAAGAGGATACTAATCAAGGCCAAGATCTAGAGGCTACTTTCCTGAGACCACAAAGCCACTAACTGTCACTGTGGTCATGACCCCAGGTCCTCTGCACAGCAGGTCATCAAGAGCAAGCGTAGGCTGACTGACTTCCTGCACTTTGCTCCCAGCTTTAGCTGGATTGCAAAGTCTCTTTATGTATCTTTGCCCACTGTTCCTGTCCCAAGACATTTATCATCAGGCTCAGCATTTACTCTCACATAAGCTCCCAGGCAGTTAGCTGACCAGATTTGGTGGAGGAAACTGTATTTGCTCCTTTTCTTATTGCTGGAGCCAAATTACTGACCAAAGCCATTGAAGGAAGGAAGGAAGGAAGGAAGGAAGGAAGGAAGGAAGGAAGGCCTGTTGCTTCATCGTTTGTGGGTACAGTCTATCATAGTGAGGACAGCATGATGGCATGAGTGTGAGGTGGCTGATTACTTTGAATCATAGTTAGGAAACAGAGAGCAAGAATGGTTGGTGCAAGGTGTACTCTCTCCTTATTCAGGATGGAACCCTGCCCAAGGGGTAGTGCCAGGCTCTTCCATTTCCAGTTAAACCTCTCTGGAAACACCCGCACAGATACACCCAGAGGTGTGTTTCCATGGAGATTCCAAACTCTTGTCAGCTTGCTAATGAAGATCAACTATCGCAAGAACTAAGCAGTAAGTTGGCAAACAAGGTAGGAAACAGAACTCAAAGCCAGTCTGGTGGGTCAGAAGAAACACTGTGGGAGGGGCAATCCCAGGAAAGATGATAGATTATGTCATCCCAGAAACTGGAAGAAATATTAATTCCTCATGGCTTAGAAAATCAGGAGCAGACATCACCATCATCAGTCATTTCACAAAAAAGGCAGGGGAGTTCCACGTGACACTTCTGGACCTTAATGGGTTACCTCATGGGTCAGAAGCTGGTGAGTCTCACTCAGGGAATGACTAGTTGTTCAGCCCACAAGTGTACCCTTTTTTTTGGGGGGGGTTGTTGGTCTATTCTTATTCTCCTTTCATTGGAAGGAATACCTAAGTGTTACAGACAAGGGCAGAACCTTTGCCTCACTGACGAATGCCCATCCACCAAGACCTCTTTTGTAGTTAGAGGAATGGAATTAGACCTTGGTACTTCCAAGGGAAATGCCTGCCTGGGATGAAGCACCACAGATGGTACTGCTGCCTGTAGGGACCCCACGGTCCGTGCAGGCACTCTTGACAACATAAACCCAAGATCAGGCTACACTCTCGTCCGCAGTGGCCATCAAAGATTTAGCTGCAGCCACCCAGCCACCTGTGTACCCTCCCAACCCCATCACTCCCAGGTACTATGGTATCACTCTCGTATACTCAAAGAAAGATGGAATCATGTCCAAGTGGACAGGGACAATGAGAATGATGGGATAGAGAAAGGGAAGTAACTTTTGAGCACCTGCAGTCTAGAATACTGGTTTAAACCTGGTAACCTTCAGAAAGGGTGTTCTTCTTTACTTTAAAATTCCTTTTACTTCTATAGAAGTAAACTTTCCAAACACTTTAAAGTACACAGTTCAGGCTGGAGTGATAGCACAGCGCTAACGTGCCCGCTCTGCAAGGACAAGAACCTAAATTCAATCCCAGAACACACATTAAAAAAAAAAGTCAGTCATGGTGACAGATGCTTGTAAGTAATCTCAGCACCGAGGAAGTAGAGACAGGTGGATCCCTAGGACTACCTGGCCAGTCAGCCTAGCCTATGTGCCAAGCTCCAGGTCCATGAGAGAGAAAGAGCTTGTCTCAAAGAGATAAGTTGAGAATGATACCCAGAGTTGACCACACCTGCACAGCCATATGCACACAAATCAAAACTGCACAATTCTGGGGCGCCATCATTACACAATCAGCTCCATATAGGTTTAAAAACGGTGTAATGATAGAGTGTTCCCTGCTGTATCCCCTCTCCTGCCATGCTCTAGCAACCATTAGCCTGCTTTATCTGTCTGCACTCACCCCCTCGGGATACGTGGAAACAAAGCAAGCTCACAGCATGCCAACCTTGCCCTCAGCTTCCTTCATTTAGCTAATAGTGTGTGAAGTTCACTCATACTGTTACTTGCATTGATACGTCATTCGTCCTAGCTGAAGCAGATTCCACTGTCTCTGTCACCATTTTGGACATTCACAAATGAGCTGATAGACACCTGAACCATGTTTACTTCTTGCCTTTGTGAATGTCGCTGCATCCATTCATATACCCCTTTCTGTGTGGACACAAACATATCTTTTCAACTCCATGGCATACACACCATGGGGAGAAGCAGTGTTTTCAGCCTGCGTGAAGATTTGGAAACAGAGGTAGGTAAGGGTGAGGCTCCTGCCTGGGGTCTCTTTGCTTGCTAATGGTAAGGTCAAGATTAGAACCCTTCAGAGCCTCTGATCCCTGTCTCATCCTAGGCCCCCTGAAGTTGCTTGGGCTAAAATTCACCAAATAATTATTTTTGTAAGAGATTACCAACTTCTATCCTCAACTCAAACAGCCCGAGGTCGTGTGATTAATTGCGCTAATGTGAACCCATGGATCAAGTAGTTTCATTTGGTGCCTGCTGAGATCTGAGATTTTTGTTTCCCAGGCAAATCAATAGCAACAGGCTCTATCTTGTTAGATCAAATATAACTTCTGTTTTACGAAGCTCTGCTTATGCCCTAATGCACGGTTTATGTACTCAAGGGCCTAATGAGATAATAAATGAAATTTTAACTTAACAATTAATAGTATAAAACATTAGAATACTTTGGAATTAGAAGGCTTGCATGTGATTTTTTTTTAATTAGCCATTTTTTAAAGATACAATTATACTTGCTTTGTACAATGATTGGGTAGTAACTCACTCATTAAGGAGGTGAAAATGTATAAACTGCTCTGGTACTCTCTGAAACAAACTGTAAAACAAAATAAAAAGTAAACCATAGTTGGGAACCTACAAACTGTTGATAAATGGTATGATTCTATAGACACCGATTATTTCTGGATTAGAGATGGCTGATCAAGTATCCAAGACCTATAATCA
Source organism: Psammomys obesus (assembly GCF_907164565.1). Classification (NCBI taxonomy): domain Eukaryota; kingdom Metazoa; phylum Chordata; class Mammalia; order Rodentia; family Muridae; genus Psammomys; species Psammomys obesus. Next base: position 6,158,642 of record NW_026585691.1, on the reverse strand, counting down.
CCAGCACGGGTCAGGAATGAAGAGTGAGAAGCTTTGGAAGAACTTGGGCTGCCACTGAATGAAGCAATGGAAAGCGTACAATTAGAGAGCGATTTCCTCACACAGTTCTATAAGCATTCTCGTCTACCTGCACCTAGCTAGCCACACCCACATGGGAAGGGAGTCTTCCAAACAAAGCCACGCGGGCCATCACTTTAATGCGCACTTACACACCATAAGAAAGTTACTGGGTATTGGAGAACAGAAAAGCTGAATAGGCTCTTGAACTAAGATGCAGGCAGGAGCAAACTTACAGGCCTTTCATCTGCTTAGCTAAAGTGAGTTACTGAAAACAGAGTAGAGTGGTTCTCCTCTGTTCTCCACACCCCAGGCTGTTCACAACCAGCCTGCATTTATTGAAACAGCTAACAACCACTGCATGAATTAGCACAAGCCAAATTGTTCATTTTCATTTGGTCAGTAATGACTAGATGCGAACTGTAAAAGAGAAATTGTTTAAAACGAATGTGAAACCCAGTCGCTGAGAAGAAAACAAGGATTTTTGATTCTGATGTCATCGTAGTATTCCCAGGGTGAGTGGAAGAGAACAGAACTCCATAGATTGGACTGGCTTCTACACTGGCACCAAAGGAAAAAAACCAGAAGATGAAATAGAAACTGTTGATGGTCTAAATGAACAAATGAATGTAGTAGGCACCTCAGACAGAAGAAGGAATGATTTACTTAAAAACTGTAGTGGGGGAAATTTGTAAATTTTCTTTATTTTTTTCTCTTCTCTTCCTTCTCCACCTTCCCTTTTCCTCTCTTCTTTCCTATCTGTCTTCTTTGGGGAAGGTCAGAGTTTCACGTAGCCCAAAATGACCTTACACTTGCTATGAGGCAGAGGATGACCTTGAATTTAATCCTCCCGCCACCACCTGAGTGCTAAGATTACAGGCCTGAATGCAGCGCTCCCAGCCTACTGAGCAAGAACTCCATCAGCTAAGCTGCAACCCTACCTCCTCAGTTTGGATATTCATGGATATTATAGGCACAAGATTACAGAGGACAAAGGAACAAATTTCTAGGCCCTTTTAGACAAACATAACTTATACTGACAAGACACAAATATTCAAAGTCCTGAAAACTTTAAGAGATTGGTGTCATACTAACTCACACATAAGATTTTTTTCTTGATAAACATGGCCCTAATGATAAAAACTAATGGAATAACAGGAACGTAAAGTTTTGGAGTTTTGTTTGGTTTTGTTTTTTCTACATAGGATTTCTCTGTGTAGCCATAGCTGCTCTAGATCAGGCTGGCGAGGAACTCACAGAGATCCACCCACCTCTGCCCCCGCCAAGCACTGAGATTAGAGGTATGTGTGTACCACCTTTTAAAAACTTTAAAAAAACACAGTATTAAGTGAATAAGGCTGGCATAAAACTGCTCTCTGACAGCTGGCATAAGTAGGAACTAGAGAGATGGCTCTGTGGTTAAGAGTACTTGTTGCTCTTGTAGAGGATCAGATTTCAATTCCAAAAACCTATATGGTGGCTCACAAGTTATTGTTATTCCAGCTCCAGAGGATCTTACACCCTCTTCTGGCCTCCATGGGCACTGCACTCATGAGCACATACCTATACACAGACATACATGCATATACGCAACTTTTTAAATATTGTAAGTGCTGTAACATATGCTTAAATATAACTTTAGCAATAAGTAACAGAGTTTCAAACAAGAAGCCAAGGGGACAGCGATGGATTGTGAGTTTAGAATATAAGAGTGGGTGAAAACAGGGTTCTGAGGAGTTTTGCATACTTCTGGTTGAGAATGGAGGTGTGATGAAGGGAGCATAAGCCTCAGAGTGTTTAATACAAATGCTAGGCACGTTTGCTGCTCAGCTGTTAGCATCTCAGCTTCCAGCAAGAAGACACTGGAGCATGTCTGGCTCGAAGACATGATTTAATATAATACACACCTCCACACAGTAAAACATGGCTACTGCCAAATGAAAAGGAGTGATAAGCTTAACAATGCCAAATGCACATAAATCACAGCCTCACCAGAAGTTTTAATCCAAACCCACCAATCTCACAACAAATTGGTCAACCATCTGCAAGCATGTGCCTAGAGGGAAAAAAAAGAAAAACTCTATAGTAGTTGAAATGCTACTGTGACAACTGTGACTTCCACAGATCAAATCTGCAGACCAATGTCAAACTGGAGAATATAATACAACCTTCCAGAACAATCAAGACACCCAGAGCATCTGTCTCTGGCAACCTTTTCTAATATCCCCATCTTAACCTTGACCTCCCCCTCTGCAAACAATCCATCTCAGTCAGCTGCAGGGTGAGGAGCCATCATGGTTCCTATGAATGTGCAGGCAAAAGATGTTATATACGCTTATGGAGAAAAGGACTCCATTTGCCCATGACAGACTTAAAACCGCTGCAGCAGTATTGGCCCCTGCAGTGTCGGACTGGATGTGAGACACATGTTTGTAATTAATCTGACTGCTCTCTGACAGCTTGGCATTTCAACAAAATATTCCCATATAAAACAAAGGAAGATGTCACAGAACTGCTAAGAGATATCCGCAGAAGTTAGGGGAGAAAAATAAAACCATTTTCATCTTGAGATATCTTCATTTGTGCAGAAGGACACAGATGGCGCTGGAGAGATGTCTCAACGGTTCAGATGCTCTCACAGAGGACCTGGGTTCAGTTCCCAGAACCCACATCCACCTGTTAACTCCAGTTTGAGGGGATTCATCATCCTCTTCTGGCCTTCAGAGGCACCTGTACTCACATAAACAAACATACATAATTTCAAATAAAAATAAATCTTAGAAAAATTAATTAAAAAAATCAATGCACAGATAGATTCGAATTCCCAAACAGAATTCATTCAGCTCACTTTGCTGTCAGTCACACCTGACCATGACCCATCTGCTAAAACTAAAAGATTGCCATCTGTACTCCTCCACCACCTCCTCCTCCTTCTAGAATCCATGTAGAACCACACCTGCCCTTGACTCAGTCATTTCTTCTGTAGATCATTCCTCCCTACCCCATCCCCAGTCTTTGTGTTTCTCTCCTTTTACCAATGTCAAAAGCTGGCAAGGTTGCACACAGCAAAGGTGGGCAGAGATTAGTGGATCCCAAGAGCACAGTGGCTAGCAAGGCTGGATGAAATGGGAAGCTTCTGCTTCAATGAGAGATCCTGTCTTAAGGCAGTAAGGAAAGAGCAACAGAGAAGGATGCCCAACACCCTACCCTGGCCTCCTCATGTCTATCACACATATCACCGCCATCCACGTGCATATAAAATAACAAATAGAATAGCCAGAACCCATGAAAGGGAAAACAATGCCTTTGTCACCTCCAACTGACATAAGCTCTGTAGAATCACTTGGTAACACTTTAGTCAACAAAAGAAATCAATCTGAGGGCAAAAGAAACTCCGATGTTTTGTCTACATCCAGACTAAATAAAAAAGCTTATTTCCAATATCTTCATCAGAGGCCACTAAAGGTCATTATCTAACGCAGACAGTATTGATGGAGTCTAACGCAATGCAGTGAGACTGTGCAGGTCAGGTCCTGATGTAGAAGGCCTGAAGGCACCTCATTTCTTCTCACGTTCTGAAGACTTGGTGACCACACAGCTTTTAGCTCAGGCCTTTAGTCTTATCGAATGTAGGCAAAATCACTGAGGGAGACCTCCCGCCTCTCCCTCCTGAGTGCTGAGATTACAGGCAAGTGCCACCATGCCCGGAAGAGCCTGCCTTCGAAGGAACTGCAACGTCCTTGGTTTGTGCATTATTACAGAACCCCACTGAAGGGGTCATTTGTAAATGATATTAGCTATGTTGGCTCGCTGCTATGGAAGCTGGATGCCCAGAATGGATGTTCTAGATCTTTCCCATGGCAGGTGTTTACTGCACTAGGACTGAGTGAAAGGCTTAAGAGAACAAGTGGAAGAGGAGCTAAGCTATCCTTTTGCCGGGAATCCGTAACTGCAATGACGACATTAATCTAGTCATGACCATTTAAAGGACTGGCATCTCAATGCTGTTAAGTTGGAAATCATGTGTGTGTTTGAGGGGCACATGAGGGTACCCATGAAGGTTAACGTTGACTGTCAGTTTGACAGAATGAAGAATCACCAAGGAGATATCTGAGAGCGTAACTGTGAGGATTTTCTAGACGAGGTGAATTGTGGCACAGCCATGACTTTCAGCCATCATGGACCACACCCTCATCCTAGGAGCTCAAATAAACCTTTCCTGCCTAAGTATCTTTTGTTTGATATGTTAGATAGCAGTGGGGAAAGTAGTTAACATTGACTGAGCTACTTAAACTATAGAAGATAGAGGAGGTCAAATCCACACTTCCTGCAGACCAGCCAACCCGCATCTCCTTTCTCAAGCGCCAAACCCCATTCTCTTTATTGACAACTGGTTCACAAGGAGAATGGTGTCTAGGTCCATCACCCTGTCTTGTCTCCATCCCTGGCTCTCTTTGTGCTTAGGTTCTAGCTCCTTCCATCATTTCAAGGGTACTGGACAGCACAGACTCCTTTCCTCCTGGCCCCAATCATACAGGAACATGGCCCAGGAATGATGTCTTACACATTGCAAGGATCCATACACGAAGAGGAGGGCTGGTTTGTACTGCATGTGGGTCTGTGACTGGGATAAAGACATCACCACACATCTTACTTTGCCATCATTCTGGGCCCTGGTCCATTGTACTCATGGGTCTAAGCGAATTTCCAGGGCTCCTTGAAGAAGCCAACTTCATCACCCTTTGGAGGACCCTTTGTTTTAGCAAGTGTGGTTATTCCATTGGGGCTTCAGAGTGTCAAGGGCCAGAAGCTTTAAAAGGAAAGGAGGAAGGAAAGGAGGAAGTGGGGTAAGAAAGGCCTAATTAGGAGGGAGGAGTATCTCTCTGCAGACAGGTCACTGGAAGGATGCCAGGGATTCTCACCACATGAAGGAAAAGATTGTTATAAAAAGAGTTTTTAAATAAAGAACTCGATGAAGAAAGAGGCGCTGCAGTGGAGCCTGGGAGGGGTGGGGCAGAGAATAGGGAAATGAAGAAGAAAAATAACTTGAAAGTGTCTTTTTTTTTTCTTCCTGGTTCTCTGCTTTCCTTTCTACAGATGCTCAGCTGAGCCAGTGCAGCCGGCTCCCTGACAAATGTGGGGAAATCAGCCAATTTGAGCTGGTTGTTAGTGGTCCAAGGACAGAGGGGCAGATACGTGGGAGTGGGAGTGGGGGTGGGGCTGCTTTCAGTATGGGAGTTGGTTTTCCTTGGCTTGCCTGGGAACTGTTGGCTGATGCAGTGTCTCCTGGTGAGAATCTTGCCGACCCCAGTCTACCTTTTGACTCTGCTATGATAGAAGTGACCTTTGGGGAAGGGACCTTCTTCTGTGGCCTTCTCCTCATTCCTCATTCTCCCACTGACAAGCTCCCTTTCCTTCAACTGCTGGGCTTTCTTCTCCAATGAGTCAGAAGTCTATGGTACAAGGACCCTGCTCTCCAGTGCTGGCATCCCAGGTCTCATGGCCCAGTCCAAGTCCTAGACAGGCTTCTTTTCACATCCTGTGGGCTTTCCCACATGACAGAGAAGTCTTTTGGGTAATTCCTAACCTTGAAGAACATGCCATATGTGTGTGTGTGTGTGTGTGTGTGTGTGTGTGTGTCTCGACTAACACAGAATCATGTCCCCACAGTGAAAAAGAGGTGTATCTCTGGCCATTCACCCTAAGAAAAGCAATCAATACTTGGAGTCAAGTTTAAAGTAAAGAGCGATTTCCCTACTTACCATTTGGCACTTTTCATCATTTGATAATGAAATAAGGCGGCGAGCCAGATCTGAGGCACGAAGATATCGAAGGGAGTGCACCTAGAGGGCTGGAAGCATTCTGTCTCTGCTTAATCTAGTGCTTATACAGCTCTAGACAGTTGTCCGAACTTTTTGCACCACATGCTTCATATGTCATCTGTGTGTTTAGCTGGATTTTAATTGTATCAGCCCAAGGTTTGAGAATTCAAGGGCTTAGACTCCAGTAACACTGAAGTCTGCGTGTAGCGTAGTTCTAACGGCAGCTACTTTGAAAACACACAGGAGACACATACCTTCTGTTGCTGTATCAGATGCCTTACAGAAAAGACACTTTCAAACGATTCAGCAGTCGCTCTAAACTATCCATAAATGAACCTTAGGAGCTGATAAAATACAGGCTAGATTCAAAAGGTTCTTATGGGAGAGGAGAAAGCGATAAAAATAGTTCGACTAGATTATTGTTCTTGCATGTGTGTGTGTGCTGATGTACAGTGGAAATGGAGGCCAAAGCACAGTCTCTAGTGTTGTTCCCAGACACTGTTTACTTCTGAGACAAGTTATTTCCTTAGCTTGGAACTTCACAAGTAGCCTAGCCTGGCTGGCCATCAAGCCCCAGCAATCTATCTGTCTCTGCCTCCCAATGCCAGGATTACAATGATGTGCCACCATGTGCTGCTTTTAATATAGGTGCCAGGACTGAACTCAGGTCCTCGGGTTTGCAAGGCAAGCACTTTAACAACTAACTAGCTTCCCAGGCCAATTAACTGTTCTTCTAATGTGAAAGTAAACTGGCTTAGCAAAGCAGTCGTCCTCATCTGTCTTGATTTAAAAAGTGTTAATTGGGTACCCAAAAGAGAGGGCAACATGTTGGCATCTTTGACTATACTTATTTATGTGATGTGAGCTCATTTGTTTGCTAGAGGGAGAGAATGGAAGTGAACAAGCATTGAATGATAGGCTCGAATCCTTGGGAGCGGGAACCAACCTTGTTCCTCAGGTTCCATGCCTTGTTTTTTGAGAAAGGGTCTCTTATTGGTCTTGGAGCTCACTAGTTAGGTTAGACTGGCTTGTAAGTCTGCAGAACCCACCCATCTCTACCTACACAGCGCTGGGATTACAGCACACACCAGCATGCATAGATAGATAGATAGATAGATAGATAGATAGATAGATAGATAGATAGACAGATAGACAGACAGACAGATAAATATACATACATACATAGTGGGTACCTCAAGGCAAGCACTTTATTAACTAGGCTATATCCTTAGCCACTTATTAAGTCCATAGTAAAAAAGTATGGTTCAGGGGCTAGAGAGATGGCTCAGCAGTTAAGAGAACTTCCTTCTCTGGACCCAGTTTCAGTTCCCAGCACCCACACTGCAGCTCACAACCCTCTGTAACTCCAGTTCCAGGGGATCCTATTCCCCTTTTCATCTCTGCAGGCCCCCGGATGTAATTGGATTGCATGTAAATACACTTAGAAACACATGCACGCGCGCGCGTGCACACACATAACAGTGAAATAAACATTTTTAAATGATGCCCAGAAAAGGAAAATAGTTTATAGACAGACATCTACTGTTTTTGTATGCCAAACGTGAGCCTTTGAGATGTCTCTGTGTCTCTCTTAGTGTTTTCCTTATTTTAAGTGACATCATCTACTAAAAATATTAAAGCAAATATGACAGTCATACATTTCACCAGCTCTCTAGAAAGCAATACCTTTATTAAGATTAAAATCATCTCCAAAAAAGATGTCTTTCCAAGAATCTTTGCTGCTCAAGTAAGTATGTATTAAAAAAAAAAAACAAAAAACAAGGCAATTGAGTGCTAGGCTTGAGCACTCATTGTTTATCTTCTTAGAATGCACTCATAGATAAATTCTGCACAATAGTTTGACATTAAAAAGACCAAATTTCCTATTATCCCAGCCTTCCATCCCCAGAACGGAAGACTCTGAATGACATTTTTATTAGCACAAATTCACACTTCCTGTCATTTGGACCTTAATGTTCCCTTCGTTGTACGAATCACCCTCTTCTCTTTAACTCTGAGAAATGCCAGAGAGAAGATGGAAGGGGCCACATTATCACAGAAATGACTTCTCAGGCTTCACTGAAGATCATATTCTTGTTTACATTGCCAGTACACCAGTCCATGGAAAGACTGTGGCATGGTGTGTGCGTGAAGAAGTTGGAGTGACAGTGTGGTCCCCAGCAGCGACAACAAAGATGGGAGACTCATGGCATGTGTGTAGAATTAATGAGACCTCAGGCGGTCTCTCAGAATCTTATAGGAGAGTTTAGACCCTCAAGCCGGTTCGCTTGGCTTTGTGGGTTTTTTCTAAGCAAGGTTGCCTTCCTGGGTGCCTTCCTCCAGCATATGAGGCTTAGATGTTTCAAATCCTTTGGTAGATTATTTACATCTCTCTGAGCTTGTCCCATCTCCATGGCTGGCACCTGTGCGGAGCCTCTGCCCACACTGGCGAGCCCTTGATACACTGGGAGATGAGTATGACAAAGCTCAGCTCATCCTTCAATAAGAGACCCAGGAGGATAAGGTACCACAATGGGCAGCTCAGAGAAAGAATGGCCAGACTGGAGCTGTCACTACGCCCAAGCTGTGGGGAGGACAACTCTTGGACAAGCTGTGGAGAGTAAAACTGGTTTGATTTCAGGGGCGCTGGGGGGCTCAGAATGTGATAATCCACCACACTGTATTCTGCTCTAGTTATTTACAGTCTCCTAGAGCTAGAAGAGAGATTCAAAGTCACCATGTGGCGGTTACTGAGATGCTTTTTTTTTTAAAAGCAGTAGAATTCTCTTTCAAATTAAATCTTCTAGAGACCCCTGGTATGAAAAATAATTTAAATTGAGAAATGGGCTGCTGAGCAATTAAAACCCCTCACTGTTTGATGGAAAAATTATTCTCACAGCATACAGGGCTCTACTACACTTGCTGAAGATTCCCAGAGCATATGTGAAGACAGGGTTCTCAAATGGGGAGAGAGGGTGTACTGCCACCAAGGCAAGTTCCACCACAGGCAGGCAGCTCACACCTTTGGAGTTTCTGTCCCACTCACCCCTGAGTGCCATCTCCTCATAGTTTGCATGCATGGATGTTAGTCCTCTTTTGGGGCTCCGGAACTTACACGTGCATACCATTCAGGGAGGTGTCACATAGAGAAAGCTTTCCTTCCTTCCTTCCTTCCTTCCTTCCTTCCTTCCTTCCTTCCTTCCTTCCTTCCTCTCTTTTTCCTTCTTCCTTCCCCCACATATAAGGCTCATCAAGACCTCCTGCCCATCTGTCTATGAGGGATGAGGGCTCATTTGAGCACGTGGGCAGGAAGGGAAGGGGAGCCTTACACTACTTTCGGGGGAGCGGGGGTATTCTGTTTCCCCTCCAGCTTCAAAGTAGTCTGCACCTTCTTAGTACAAAGGACAATGCAACATGGCTGGTGGCCATTCCAAGTAAACCAGGTTTGGGAGGTAAAGTCTAACCAGACTTTGTATGTTAAAAGAAAAGAGAAGCGGCTACATTGCAGATGAAAACAGCTGAACTACAGACAAAAATTTACTCTGTCCCCTCTTCCTCCAGAAGGCAGTGGACTAGAACTTCCTTCCAGGAGCCTGCTATAGAGACAGAGATGTCTTTCACACAGAACTTTTGTGCTTGTGTGCCTTCCAGAGGGACCTCCTGCACGCCAACAGCAACTGCTCGGAGCAGATCAACAGCTGGAAAGGCAAACTTACTTTTTTTGTGTGTGTGTTAATATTTTATAGTTAAATCACTTAACAGATGTAAAATCATAGGTTATACTTAGCATTAGGGATTTTTTTTTCAGAAATTATTAGCTAAAGAAGATCTTTCTGGAAAACACATCTGATGGTTAGAATTTCTTGATGATGATGACAAGAATTGAAGACATGTTCGTTTTACTAAACGAAAAAGTTTGTTCTTCCAAATCACATTTTGACCAGCTTACCCTGTGGCGTATGCAAGTTTACTTGAGATTAATTGGGCATTTTGAGGCATATGCATTTGAAGTATACACATTTCAAAGCCAAGGAACAGGTTGTTGTAATGGCCAGTCAATAATAGATAGATAGATAGATAGATAGATAGATAGATAGATAGATAGATAGATAGATAGATAAAAGTGAGCCACTAGACAGGGATTGACATCAACAGAACAGTCCAGAATGGAAACAATGTAAAGGTAAGACAAGGCCTGTGACATCAAAGAATGTTCCAGATCTCAGCTGAAAGGAGAAGATGCTAAGACTAAGCAGGGCAGACAATGGCAGCCACTGTGCTCTGATGGGGCAGAGTGGGACAGGAGGTAGAAGAGGAATAGACCACTGGCTGACAGATGACAGATCTCTGGTGGGAGAGGTGGGTTCAATGTCGGTGGCAAGTTAGGGGACAGAGAAGGAAACGCAAAGGCTATCTGATGACTTTGGGAGTGTACTGTTACATTCACCCCCAAAGGTTTACAAGAGATTTAGGGATGAGAGAGAAGAAAGTCCTCTGGCAGCCAGAGACTGAGGAGGCCTGGAGGGTCTGTCGGTTATGCATCATAGAAACATCCTCTCTTCTTTAGCCTCAGTTTCCTCACCTGCAGTCTGAAGCTTGCAGCAGATGGCTTCTGAGCTGAAGATAAGTATTTGAAGAAACAAACAAAAACTCCAAACAAGACCTTTCCCAGTGGAGAAATGTAAAGTATCAAGTGAGTTGCTGGCATGCTGTATCCTGACTTTCCTTACAGAAAAAAGCCTTACCCTGTGGTTTCTAGAAGGTTCCTTCCAACATCTCACTCTGACCTGCCTGATCACCAAGCCTATCAATGCTGGGTTAAAGATGATCAATGCCCAGCCATCACGTAGGAAACAATGGAGAAAACAATGCTTCTGAAACTGAATAATGAGCCTAGGGAAGGAGAAGACTATGTTCTCGAAAACTCTTGTCAGCTTGGAGTTCAGCGTCCCTTTTGCAAACAGCACGCCAATAATGATCCCCTTCCTAGCTGGGTAAGACTTGGGCTTCGAGAGGCTGACAAAGCATTTGAAGCTGGTATCTTAGAGTCAAAAGAAGGAAGCCAACATTGTACTACACTAGTTAGCTTGCAAAGGCCTTAACTCTTTCAGTGTGGAAGTTGTCATGTAGCATCTCCACCAGGGGAGGGAAACAGGCACCTGTCTGTATGACAACAGATCAGCCTTGTTGAAGGCAGAGTTCTCACGATAGGCTCACTGTCTCTCACCACCAAGAACAGTTTCTTTTCTGCTTGGAGAGCTGATTCTATAGCTGTCAGCTCTCATCTCCCTAGAGATGCAGCCAGAGTGTGGGACTTGGAAGATCAGAGCCAATAAGCCACCTCTGAGTAGTTCAGAAGCAAGGTAAAAAGGGAGAAGGGGTGGCTGGGTGGGGGGAGCCAGTATCCCACTGTGATGTCTGCCATACTTCTTCCACATGGCAAGTTCCATTTTGTTTAATTTAACAATAAACTCATTATATTAACTCAATTCAATAGAAGCAGCAGGGGGATTTCTCCTAATTTAATCCTGGGCTTGGAGGAGCCTTGCTCGGTCCTAAAACAATGCCATCCAGAGATTAAAGGGCTCGTAGCGTATTGAAGGAAGGGAATACAGTAGTGTTTCTGAAGGCAGCCTACCAGGGAATAAAGGACCCATTGGCCCACAGCGCACTTTATCCACAGCATCTTTCAGCTGGAGATCTAATCTTCTGCAAGCAAGTTATTCCCCACCAGCCTCCCAATGTCACCCAACTGACTTTCTGTAGGTCACCTGAAAACACAAGGATGTAACCGACTAACGATCTTAACCGTCATCATGACAGGCTATAATACGTGCACCCCTCCCCCGCCCTGGAAACAATAAGGGTGTTTCTGGTTATTGGCCATTTTAAGAAAATGTCTCCACCTTGCAGACTAATTTCTTGAGGGGCAGCGGAGGCTGTAATAACTGGCTGATGATCTCTTTGAGATCTAGGAATTCCAAATGCACACAGCACACACACACAATGGATACAGACCAGACAATGCTTTTTGTACCCAGCTGGCAGGAAGAACAAACAAACTCATTAATTAGGGTCCCGCTGGTGCTGTATTGAGAATCCATGAATACAGCCTTCCTCTGTGACTGCAGCTGGGAGAGGCAGACTTTTGATTCATATTTGCTTTCTTTCAATACTTATGGAGGGCCCAGTGACCATGTGGTCTTATATGTGTCCATGAGAGGCCAGTGAATACTCTAAATACTCTAACTAAACCATCTACCTTTTTAAGTTCCTGGTTCATCTCTCCTCTCCCTCTCTTGCTCTCTTGCTCTCTCCCTGAGAAACTTTTTCTCTTCATCAATAAAAGTTGAAGATAAAGACAAATGGTAGGAGAAAGATAACGTCATACATTAAGGATCCCAGAGGAAAGAGATCTCAAGCAAGATGGGGATTTAACCCGTTGCAAAGAGAGAAAAATCCTTTTTGGCCTCCGAGTTAGCAAAGGAGACATTCTTTACGCCTTGGTACACATCTTCTTTCATCAATAGAATTTACTTCTTATCCTAGAAGTATGTAATGAAAGAGAGAGACAGAGAGACAGGCAGACAGACAAAGACACAGAAACACACACACACACACACAGAGAGAGAGAGAGAGAGAGAGAGAGAGAGAAAGGCCACATATCTACCATACAAATAACAGAAAAGAGTGTCTTATTAGAGCCTTTAAGCTTCAGACAGAAGTTCATCTTTCCTCTCTAAAAATAATCCCACGACCTTTTGCATTCTCTAGGCCATATGTATTTTGGCAACATCCAGAGTCCCAAGGCACATCACACAGAGTGAGGGCTGAGGGTTGTCTGGCTCAGGTCTCCAGAGCTAAGAAGTACACCTGTCAGAAAAGCAGCAGGCAGATTCAAAGAGAAGAGTCTATGGGGACCTGGAGGGCACGGCGCGCCCCACTGTCTCTGTCAGTTGCTGATTAAACCTCCTATGTATGCATCCTCGCGATAGGAAAGCTGAACTTGAGCATTAGACCTTCTGCCACAGAGAGACATGGACACAGACATCGGACTGAGAGGAAAGGGCACCGCCGGTAACACAGGAAGAACAAACATCCGTGTGCGCCACACTGTTAGATTTTGTTTAATCTAAAGAAATAAAGAGTATCAAACATCACTTACAATCAAAGAAATGCAAACTAAGGTGCCTTACACTCTTTAAAAACGTATCCAATTAGCAAAGATGAAAAAGGCAGATGATACCAATGTCGACCAGGGTTCATGCAAACTGACACTCTATCCTGCCTGCTCAGAGTTGAAATAGAAATTGATCATCTTTCCGGAATTGAAGCAGGCAGAAGTTCGCAGATGCTGTATAACTGTGTGCATTTTGCTGCAGCAATGCCACGGGGCAGCAGCCTGTCCACCGGTCGGGCATTTGCAATAGATGTTTCTCTCAGCATTGAGGCAAGTTGTCAGAAGCAATCCAAACAGAAAGCAGCCCCCCACCCCCACCCCCCAAACAGAGCAATTGTTTAGCTTTGCTGGGATCCACGTACTTGATGTAATTAAAACACTTGCTTATTGCAGTGTTTCCAAAGCTAAATTAGAGAGAGGTCTACCTATGTCTTTGTTAGAAGTAAGCTCGGGGTCACAAGAGGCCACCACTCTGGTCAATGAAAGTGTCTGGATAAGGCAGGGCTTCACTTGCAGTCACAAGGTGCCCTGCTCACAGAAATGGAGGACCAAGAAGGGGTGGTGGTGGAGGTGATGGTGGCAGTGGACACTTGGTTTTTTTTTTTTTTTATTTGAACACAAGTGGTGACTGTGTCGTTTCCTTATTGGCTGGGATTTCCAACCTACAGTCTTTTGCAATTAACTACCTTTAAGAGAATCAGATCAAAGGAAATGAATGAAACAGGGAAAAAGCCGGTTAAGTTACTAAGGTTTCCAGAAGGCAGCAGGGCCTTTAGGAAAACAAAAATGGCATGTGGGGGAGGGCTGGAGTGGGGTGGTGGTGGTATCGAAAAGCCTTTGCATAAGGGTTTTACAAGGTGGGGGAGAGTAAAAAATGGTTTCGACTTCCTTGTCCTAAACAAAAGTTTTACAGTGTTGGACAGGCAAGAGTAGTGTGTTATATCTTTTACATTTATATATCTATATGTATACCATCTATACCTCTCTCCTCATGTCCAATATTGAGTTTGAAGCACGCAGCTAAGCATGGTCAAACTAACACATTTGGCCCAACAATTCCATGAAGTATAACACACACACACACACACACACACACACACACACACACACACACACACA
>NW_026585691.1:6140315-6144454 GCF_907164565.1 Psammomys obesus | reverse complement strand
ACACACACACACACACACACACACACACACACACACACACACACACATATACATACACACTTTGAATTTTTACAAAGAAACTGGAAAATAAGAAAATAAACAATTAAACCCTGGTCTGCATGGGTCTAAACCACAGCACCCCACGCTCTCCCTTAAATTCATGTATACATGTGCTTGCTTACAAACATACAGCCTCTAAAAGATTCAACATCATTTTCAGTCAGCTTAGATATTTTTATTTACTATTTTGTGGTTCAAGTATGAGGGTAGGTATTTCTTTTGTGACTGAAGAGGGACAATGCAGTTACCATCTATTAATTGACTGTCACTGTCTTCTCACCTGCTGGGATCCATGCAGAGGGGAAGAAAGTAGGTAGTGGGCAAGCCTCCTGATTTTCTGATTCCTAACTCCAGGCCTCTGTGCATTCCAGCCCTTCGTCTTGGGGAATTACTTCTTTTCCTGTTACAGTGGTCTTCAAACCAGAACTGGCTGCTCTTGAATGTCAGCCAAAGTCCTTTCTTGAAGTGCTTGTTTGCAGGGCTTTTAGGGAAGGAAAGTACACGCCAATCCTCGCCTGCATTCATTGAAGCTCCGCTCATCAAAATTAAAAAAAAAAAAAAAGAGAAAAGAAATCTGCCTTCCTGTAGTTCTACTGTAGTCAAACTCGATGCTAAAATTCACATTCAGGAGGGGTATGGTTCTCAGGGGGATTCTGAAAGATGTGTTCAATGAAAACTAGAATCAGACTTTCCCTGACACAAAATAGATCTGACTTGGCTGGTTGATTAAATCATGAAGATAATTAGGGCAGAGTTTCTATGCCCTCAATGCACTAAATCTGCAGATACAGGGTTTGATGAATATGTATTTAAGGGATATGATAAAAGCATTTTCCATAATTATGTAGCAACATTGTCAGACAAGAAAAGGCTGAATGAAATGGCCAGTTTATCTAAATTACCAATACTTCGGGGGTGGATACATGTTTAGCAGTGTCTCTCAATGTGAAAAAAGTACTCATTTTCAGTGTCATGACGTTTTGTTAATGTTTGTGATACACTTTCAACAAGTTTTATTCTTTATGTATATTTACATGGTATGTGCGCCATGTGCATCCATGGTGTCCAAGGAAGCCAAAAGATCCCCTAGAAGTGGAGTTACAGGTGGTTGTGGGCTGCCATGTGGGAGCTAGGAACTAAACTCCAGACCTCTGCAAGAGCAGTGAGTGCTAACCACGACATCTCTCCAGTCCCCGTGATAGTCCTTTTTGAGATAAATTCAGAAAAGTAAAGTACCCTAATGAATGATTAGCAAGTGCTCCAGGAAGGCAGGTGGGACCAGGTACCTGCCAAACACAGCTTTAAGGAATAAAGGACATATTTTGTTCATGTGTCAGAGGACTTGGTCCATGGATACGTGACCCCACATGAGTGGGCAGGGTATCATGTGGCAACACATGGAGGGTGGGGAGATTCTTCACCACATGGTAGAAGTCAGAGCAATGAGAACACTGGGGACCCGCTGCAGCCTTCAAGAGGATACCCCAGTGACCTACTTCCCACCTTAAATCCTGCCTCCCAGAGTCTCCACCGGCCTCCAAAGTGACAGTAAACAACTGAGGACCAAGCATGGAATTCAGTGCTGTGGGAGACTCAGAGCCATGAGGCTTCTGGTCCCACCTCTTGTTTCCCTAGTGTTTGTACTGTTCGTTGCCATTCAAATTACATTACAAGAGGGTGACGGTATATGGGCTTCATTCTAAGTGTCATCTCTAGCCCTGGGTGGCAAATGGTATGTCAAGCTCCCAAAAGGTGGGTCATGTGGCTTCCTTATCTATTTGTGGATACTGCTGGAAGACCAAAGCCTGCTGTCTCTGGCACTCTGGGCTTGCCATGCGGCTGCTTGACAAGCCCCACTCCAAACCCATGTCCTTGGCTTCCTTTCTTCCTTCTCTTCACTTCCCTTCCTCTGGAAGCTGCTCAGATTCACAGCTTGCCTTCCCCATTGTTTTTCCCTTCAACCCCAATAAAATTGTCACTGAGCTTTGCTCATGTCTGTTTCTAAATTCTTTAATAAGATGAAGAATGCCCAAAGGGAACCTCAGTTTCCCTTAGTAACAGCAGAAGCCCTTCACATCCAAACCCTAGCACAAGACGTCCTGCGATTAACCACTTTACACAAAACTCAAAAGACATAACCATTCAGCCACCGGCAGATCATTGTCACTGTTCACACATGGATTTTTCAGCACATAATTCAGTAGACAAAGACAACACTCAAGAGAACTTTGGGTATCCCCATCACATAACCAGTAATCGAGCCTCTCACGATTTCCAACACACAAACGAAAACTCTAATATAATTGAGAATAGACCTTTATTGATAATAACTGAATAGTGGGTAGCTGAACTAATAGAGAAAGAACCACGCACCTTATTAAGCAATGAACTGCTAATAAATTTTCTACTTCTGTATTTACTCATTAAAATGTTTCACACATTTGTGTTTCAATCAACTTGGTTCTAAAAATAATTGGAATCACTTATCAATCTAGAAGAGATTTTTGAAAAATTACCTACAGTTTTTAAGTAAGTATTATTTACTTTTGTTTTTTTATGTATGTAAGGAGCATAAATATATGTGTGGGGGTATGTGTGTATCTCTGCATGTGTGCAGTCCATAAGTCAATGTTTAGTAGCATTCGAAGTTGCTTTCAACCTTGTTATTTTGAGACAGGACACCTATCTCAGGGAACCCAGAATTCACCAGTTTGGCTAGGCCTGTTGTTCAGAGAGCTCCAGGGACGCCCTGTCTCTGCCTTCCCATAGAAGAAGGCTTCAAATCCCCTGGAACTGGAGTTACATTTGTGAACTGCCTGAGTGCTGGGAACTGAAACTGGGTCCTCTGCATGAGTAGCAAGTGCTTTTCAGTATGGTATCACCTCTTCAGTCCTTTAATGCCATATAATAAATGAACACGTGGAAGGTGGTATGAAGAACTTAAAAACTCGTTTGTGGGACAAAGTTAAGGAATAAAGGGAAAACAAGTAAACCCATTGCAGCTTATGACAGGTTTTAAGCAAGAGGATAAACTTTATCTCACTGGGTGTATGAGGGCTGAAGATACGGTGGCTTAGCACTCTTAAGAGACCTCACCACTCCTCCTGCACCCACAGGCCAGGTGTCCACTGAGCTTTTAAGGGAGCAGGTGCTGAAGAGCACAGGAATGAAAGAAAAAGCACAGATTGGCTCTGAGGACAAGGGCCTTGCCAGATATTAGACTGTTTTCCTAATGTGTAAGCAGATCTGATTAACAGAAGGAAGAGGGAAACCAAACCCTCTCTGTAATTAATAGCTACAGCCAGGGAACTTACATGACCATGTGCAAGAAAGGACAAAATCCTATGGGGAATAGGACTTCTCCTTCAGCTGTGTCTGCCTCACAGCCATTGGCTGCTTTCTTCATGGCTGTGCTATGTGAGAAACACTCCATGTTTATTCACAAAGTTCTCCCAGTATTTCAACCCATGAACAATGGTAAAGACCTGGCCATAGATGAGGTAAACAGGTAACAGGAATATACTGATGCTTTTCCCTGCCGTCTCTGACCAGGCCAGCTCCAGGGACAAGTATTTGTTTCATGCACTTAGAAGGACCAGGGGCAAAGAAAAAAGCCAGGGCCTGCAGCTTGCCAGCTTTCAGCAACTTCCTCAGATGAGTCTTGGTTTCGGCATCTCTTAAGCGGAGTTCAAAACAGACTTTCTTCTCAAGACTGCTGTGAGTGGCAAATTAGAATATGGATCTGACAGAATGTTACATGCCATGAGTGATTCATCCCTTTGAGTCCTGAAAGCTTTTCAACGCTAACAGTTTTGGAAGAAGAATCTTCACAAGGTGTTCTCCATCCCACGCTCTGTCCGGATGCTATCTTTCTTGAAGCCCATTCGGGTGAAAGGATAGGTAGGAAGAGCAGCTGCCCAATGTGACTAACCAGGAGCAAAAATGGACCATAGGAAGAGTATTTGATTCCATAAAAGCTTATAAAGTTTGCAGACCTGGCTTCACTGTGATGGAACACCCTTGCTATGATTCACACACACACACACACACACACACACACACACACACACACACACACA
>NW_026585691.1:6137060-6140305 GCF_907164565.1 Psammomys obesus | reverse complement strand
ACACACACACACACACACACACACACACACACACACACACACACACAATACACCTTCTTTCAAATGAACCCATCCAATAGTTACTCCTCCAATATTAAGAGGGTGGAACCCAGCGTGCTATCTGCTTAAAGTGGGGTCTCTGAGTGCTGATCGGGCTCAGACAAAGTCATGGGGTAGAGATCTGGAGGCAGAACGCTAGTGTCTTTCAAAGAGGAACAGGAAGCAGCCCCACCGACACACACACACACACACACACACACACACACACACACACACACACACATTGTGTGCACTGGCCATGCATTCCTAGGTGCTGCTTATGACATCCCAGTGAGAAAGTCATCACCAAAGCTGAGCAAGATGTCAGCACCATGCTTTCTCAAAGTGTGACTCAGTCACTATCTTTCCTTTAGAGTGTTACCTTGCCACAGATACTTTCTTAAAACAATGAAAAACTGAGTAACCCAAGCCACAGTTCTGGGCAGGGCCCTCTTCTTAAACAACCACATGTGACTTCATGTAGATAGTTACACCAAGACAAAAGACACCTCTATTTCTCTTCATCTTTATAACTCAGTTAAGAACAATAAATCAAGTTTATTCACACCATTATCAACTCAAGATGAATCACTGATTTGTGTCAAATGGATAGTTTTAATGAAGCTATTAATGTCAAAGAATCTGGTTGGTCCCAAAGATATTTAGAGCTCACTAATTCAGAACCACAATCCAAAAAGACTTAACCCTTTCTATAGCTGACTGAGTAGTGCCCTAATTTACTCCGGAGGTGGCACATTGCGAGCCCTGACACTATTAGCTTGGACAACTGACATGTAAAGAGAATGCTCATTCATTAATCTGCTAACTGACATTCACATCTTTGGACATTGGTTCCATCACTATCAATGTAATGTTTATCCACAGAAAATAAAGACCAAGACAGGACATGGAGAGTTAGGCAGAGTTGGCTGCAACTTTGGAAGAAACAATTGAGTCTTAAAATTCTCTGCACATGAAAATGAAAAACACAACTAATAAAGTATCCTGTTTCCTTTTAGTCTCTGCCCCCAACTGCACTGCTTCATTTTAAACATATGTTTAACTGCTACTTTTTATTAAACTCAGACTCAGGAAGAGGGAAACAAGCTTGCAGCATGTGCTTTGAGTTATACACTGACTGGCCCCTGTTAGATGGCAAGCTACAAAGGGAAAACACTGGTAGAGGAGAACTCAACACTCGTAGCTTACGAAAATGCCTAGCTTTGGAGAGGAAACTTCTGTGGGAGAGAAGATAGGGTACTTTTCCCGCAGAGATTTTTGCAGGGAGCACTGACTGTGAACTAGATGACAGCATAGGAAGGTTGTCTTCCAGAGGAGTCCCCTGAACTACCATAACCACACCCCTCTCTCAAAATATCCACGTCTACACATCCAGGACGCTGTTACGGACTCTTAAGATTAGTCTGGTGAATAGTAGCACCCTGGTAACATTAGGGTGCTAGGCCATGTGCACCATAATATACAGTGAGGAGACCCCATGACTTTAGAGCCTGAAGTTGAGATTATGGCCTCGAACAGCCAAAGAACTCATCCTCCCTCTGCTCGTTCGTTTTTATTGTCAACCTGACACACCCTAGGTTCACCTGGGTATGGGGGAACTGCAACTGGAAATTTTCCTGGATCAGATTGGTCTGTGGGCATGTCTATGCAAACTTGTCATGATCGATTATTAAGGCTGGGGGGCGGGCCCAGCCCCGCTGTAGGAAGCACTATGCCCTGGGCAAGTGGTCCTGAACCACTTAAGAAAGTGGGCTCAGCGTGAGAACTACGAGACTATGAGCCAGCTAGAGAATGAGCCAGCACACTGCTGTGTCCTCCATGGCTTCTTCTTAAGTTCCTGCCTTGACTTCCCTTAATGGTGGACAGTAACTTGAAAATGTAAGCCAAATACACCCTTTCATGCCCAAGTTACTCTTAGTCAGTGTTTTAATCACAGCAGCAGCAAAGCTAACTGAGACACTGACTAAAGCTCTTCCCCTTTTCATTATACTTTATAGGGCTTTTTATGATTATCCCTACACAACATAAAAGGAACCAGAAGGTCCCAGTGAGCATTGTAGGCTCTTCTGCAGGTGAGGTCAAGAACAAGCATTTGAACCCAGAGCCCCCGCTCTAAACCCAACTGTCCTCCTACCACAGCATGTACTTCTGAGTTCTTATCTTTATTTTGGATTTTCCCCTTCACCTCCCATCAACTGTACCACTTTTCACATTGAATTCCATCCTCCCTTCTTTTGTACTATCTACTATCTTATTAATCTGTTGTGTGTGTGTTTTAGATTCTACTCATTTTAGTTACTTTTCTGTTGCTGTGGTAAAATACCATAACCAAGGTAACATATATATAAAGTGTTTAGTTGGGTTTACGACTCCAGAGGA
This sequence comes from Psammomys obesus, assembly GCF_907164565.1. Taxonomy (NCBI): domain Eukaryota; kingdom Metazoa; phylum Chordata; class Mammalia; order Rodentia; family Muridae; genus Psammomys; species Psammomys obesus. Next base: position 6,137,866 of record NW_026585691.1, on the reverse strand, counting down.
CCAGAACAGTGATGTCTGGAGTATATAGTAATGTAGTGAGGTACGGAGGCAGGAACAGCTGAAAGGTCACCTCTGGATCCACACACAAGGAAGAGCACATAAGGGAAGGCCACAAGTCACCTGTCCCCAGAGACACAGCCCCTCCAGCAAAGCCACATTTCTTAATCTTTCCCAACTAGGGACCACGAATTCAAACATAAAAGCTTATGGCAACCATTCTCGTTAAAGCCACCATAAGACATGGAAGTTTCTACGTTCTAAAGTACCAGTACAGCTGTGAGAAAAGATTCTAATGCTAGCCTGAAACCTGACAATGTTTAGAACAGTGGAACAAAAAAGTTTTATACGTTTGTTTCCATTTTCTTTTTCTTTTTTTTTAATTATGTGTATGTCTGTGTGTGGGTATGAGCACGTGAGTGAAGGTGTCCAAAGAACCAGAGGCGTCTGGTCCCTGGAGCCAGAGTTACAGGCAGTTGTGAGCTGGCTAATGTGGACTCTGGGAACTGAACTCAGGTCCTCTGCCTGAGCAGCAAGCCCTCTTAATGGCTGGGCCATCTTGCCAGCCTTGTAACCTTTCTGAAGTGCATGCACCTGGTTTACTTCAGTTATTCATTAGAACTGAAGTCTGAAATAAAAGCATAATATAAACATAACAGAGTAGTGTTTCCTTTGAATTTTTCAAGGAGAAACTAGGGAATAATATCTTCAACTGAAAATCTACCTGAAAGAGGTTTTCTACAATAAAGAAAAAGGACACATGAAGAAGAAGAAGAAGAAGAAGAAGAAGAAGAAGAAGAAGAAGAAGA
>NW_026585691.1:6125724-6137050 GCF_907164565.1 Psammomys obesus | reverse complement strand
GAAGAAGAAGAAGAAGAAGAAGAAGAAGAAGAAGAAGAAGAAGAAGAACAACAACAACAACAACAACAACAACAACAAGAAGGAGGAAGAGGAGGAGGAGGAGAAGAAGAAGAAGAACAGGAAGAAGAACAAGAAGAAGAAGAAGAAAGCAAAGGGAATCAGCTGCTTAAAACCTATTAAGCATACTGGACCACTCTGGCTATTGCTGAGGAGCAGGGTTGGGAACAATCTTATTTATCAATTTTGAACCCCAATCAGAGTAGGCTTAACCAAGCTTATTACAAGCACCCCCTTAGGGCTTCCCTGGGTAAAGGGAAGCAAACCCCCTTCATGCACAGTTGAGGTTGTGGTGCTCCCTCTCTTCCAGGGAGCCTGCCTCATTTTCTCCAGGTCTGTCCACCTCTATAAGGAGATACCCATGTAGCCTATTGCATGGTGCTATGGTTTGGATATAAGGTGGAACCCCAAAGGCTATGTGCTGAAGGCTTTGTCCTCCGCATGTAGGTCCAGTTATTGAGAGGTGATAGGATCATGGGGACTCAGCATTGGTCAAGGGACTAGTTCACTGGTAGAGTTGTGCACTAATGGAGAAGTGGGGTCTGGCTGGAAGAAATGAGCCACTAAGGCCTTGCCTTTGAAGGTCATAGCACGTGCATGGCAAATTCCTCCATCTCTGCTTCCTGGCCCTGAGGAAGGGAGCAGCTTTGAGTCATCATACCCTTCCACCGTGATGTTCCACCTCATACAGGCTCAGGAACTGCAAAGCCAGCCACCACAAACTGAAGCCTCCACAACCAAAACAGTCTTTCCTTTTTTCAAGTGGCCTTTTCTCTCAGGTATTTTGACACAGGGATGAAAAACCAAATGAACACATACAGAAAGCACAGGTCTATCCAACCATCCAGGGATCAAATGCTTCCATTTTCCAGAGGTGCCCAAGAAGGGTATCACAGCTCACAGAAGGCCCAATTCTGATGAGTCATCACCACTACTCTTACTAAGAGCCTATAACCCCTAATGTCCCTACCTCTCGTGTGTGATCAGAGCAGTTAGTTCACAGACTGGTGGCCAATGTTTGCTTGTTTTTGGACAGGGAACATCACTGACCAAGGATCTTAAGCATCCAGATGGCGAGCAAGCACAGAGCCCGGCACTCATACTGCAGCAGGAGAGGCTCCGTCCCAGCGTCCAGGCTGTAGCTCATTTTCCATAGATCCTGAAGGGTGCCACTGCCTGAATTCAGAGGCTGTGGCAGTCCATCCACAGCCCGCTGTGTGCAGGGACCATATTCCTGGCGGTGGGCTCAGGAGGGTTGCCCAGCCTCGCCAGATTCAGCAGGAGCAGCAGCAGAAACTTGAACAAGAATGATGGGACTGGAGGTGTAGTGAATTTTGCTGACAATATTAATTCTCCTCACCCATTCCTATGGGACACCCCAATTACACAACATCTGGTTACAGCCTTTCGCCCTGCCCGGCAGACCCCACGAACACTATGTGTTATTCCTCCTGCCTTTTAAACTCTTCTATCCAGGCCTTTCTAACTAAAACTCAGCTCTAACAAGGTGGGTGTACAAATGAATTAGTAAACTCCCTGACATGTTCCCTCCAAGGACAGAAATGTTTTCCTTCATATGAAATTGACCTAGAGCCAAAAGATAACTTAATAGAAGATTCAGGCTAGCAAAGGTCTTCTTTTTTCTTTCTTCTTCACCTTCATTCTTCTCCTTTTCTTCCTCTCTCCCTGCCTCCTCTTCATTTTTTGCTTTCTTGCTTGCTTGTTTCCTGTTGTAGAGACTAAACCCAAGGCCTCACACATACAAGAGAATTGCTCTCTTTGGAGTCCTTGAATATTTTTAACAACATGCCCTTTCTCAAAAGCCTGGTGGACACCATTTACTACCCTAGGTTACTGTCAAGTCTCTTGGCTCCAAATTTAATTCCCATCATAATCTACTTATAGCCTCATGAGATGATAAACTATATTGAAATCTCTACAGAAATATAAGCTGAGCTGAGTGTATTGAGTAACACATTAAGACTCAGAGAAAGAGGATTCTAGGCCCATCAATGAACAAGTCACAATACTTTTCTGGGCCTTACTTTCCTCACCTGTGTCACAGGGATTATGAGCATTCATTTTCATAGGTGTGAGACATACATTTACAATTTCATGTGTAAATTTCACAACAAGCATATCTTCTTTCATATTTTGGTGTTCATAATAATATGTATTCATATTTGGCTCATAATCTGTGAGCCAAATCTGGCTTGTCACCCCTTTTTATAAATAAAGTTTTATTGGGTAACAATTGTACTTACTTGTTTTGGAACCAGCTCTGGCTGCTTCTGTGACCTACAACAGCACAGGAGAGTGACAGAGAGTATGTGGCCTGCCAGACCAAACACATTTAACTCTCTAGCCCTTTACAGAGAAGCTTTGCTGACTCCTGCCCCCTACCATGGTGGATGGTGGTGAGAACCTGAAATTCCTGACCTGGAAATGCTCTGTAAACTGCAAATATTTATGTAAAATGTAAATCTTCCTTCTTGGCTTAGGACGTTTCTAGGCCATGAGTCCATCCCTCAGCCCAGAGCTGTACTCCTTTTAGCTAAGCAATCCCAAACGCCTCGCACTTTTCCCAATAAGCCTGGTTTGACTTTCTCAGTCTCTGCTTTTTGCTGCTCTTTGGACTTGTTTCAGTTTCTCCTAATCTTTTTTTTTTCTTTTAAACTGTAATTAATGTATAGTGCACGGAAAAAGTTGGTATTTCTAGTTCTTGAGCGAATCCACAGTTCATATAGCTAAGAACTGGGTTGGCTCCTTGAACTCACGGCTCTGTATTTCAGTGTCTATAATGACACGCTCTTGGTCAAGCGGAAAGAACACAGTCTGAAGCTGGTTAAATCATTGACTAATGAACACCTGAGAGAGTTATTTAACCTGCCTGCACCACAAATTCTACATCTATAAAATGAAAAAGGAAACTGCAGGGAGGTAGCTAGCCAGGACCTGCGGATGACAACAGCAAAGGTCCTAGTAGCTCCTTGGGTCACTGATGCAGGTTTCTCCTGTCAACAACCAAGATGCTTTCCTGCCACAAAGGGTCCAGGCAAGTTTTAGCCTGTGAGGTCATACAGTGGATATGGCATCCTACCTTCTATTTGTCCCTGCTGCATTTCTTCAGCTTGCCTTTGATATATTGAGGTCACTTTGACTTCTATTCTTGTCTTCTTAGGACTTTAGAATTTATGCCTTTCCAAATCTGTATTCTGTGAGCCTCATTTCCAAATGATAAAAGAAGAATAGGAAACACAGGTTAACTAGGGTTGTGAGTCCAGCTGTTTAAAGCAAAATTAAGTGTAGACTGGACACACTTATTCTAAGCCCAGTATGATGAAATACTTCAGCTATAACCACAAAGCAGAGAGCAAATTCCGTTTTCTGATCAATTTTTCACTTCACACAGACCAGGCCAAGGGGCTAGGAAGACAAATGGGTGGCTACGATCAACAGCGTGGCTAAAAAAGAAGAAATGGGACCTTTCTCCCCAAAAAGCTCTAACGTATTTTTCATATCACTCCTGCCTTACCAAGGTTTGTTTTGAGACTGTTTTTAATCAGAGATATTTTAATCTGTTAAACCCTCCCTTTTTTTTTTTTTTTTTTTTTTTTCACCCTCTGATTCATTTTTCTGCCTCTTCCTCCGGAATCTGATTCTCAGCACTTACAGCCAGCACCGGATCTCCCCCATAGCCGGAAGCTCATTAAACCACTGAAAAATAAGATGTAAGCACCTCATTAATTACCACCATCGAGAGAAAGAGGGTGCCTGTCAATAAATACGCAAGTTGCAGGCGATATCTCTGAAGAATGGACTTGAGCCTGGGTTGTGGAAGCCCTCCCACCCGGGACCAACCTCAATCTCAGAAGACAAGGAAACCCTGCTGACAGATTCTATTTTAATCCAAGGATTTGGGGAGGGACTTTCCTACCAGGCAAGGATTAGTTGTTGTTGCTGTTGTTTTAATCCTTCCTGTCTTGCAGTTTGAAAAAAACAAAACAAAACAAAAAAAAAAAAAACCACAGTTACAATTTCACATCAAACTGTAAAATGCCTTAATCAGCATTGTGGAAAGCATTTAAAATGCACCGATAAAGCTGCACTTGGAGGTTGAAATATCAAGCCCAAAACATTTTAAGTACAGAAACTTTACTTTATATCGAAACGGGCGGAACAGAATATTTGGTAACTGGATCCCCGCCCCCTGCCCAGCAAAGGGCCTGTTGTCAGTTCAATACATACAGTTTACAGGAACTATGGAGAAACCAGGGGAGAGTGTGAGATTTGAGTGGACAGGGCTTAAGTCATACCATGTGACTTCTGGAGGCTGGAGCATCAGGTTCAACACATTATGCAGAGGTAATTGGGAGGGCCCCACCCCTTTCTCTTCTCAGTATCCTAAGAGCTGCTTAACTTGCCAGGCTCTCGGTGTTCTCCTCTCTAACATGGCATTGAACTTAGCACGGCTCTGCAGGCGTAAGCAGAACTCCCATACACAAAGCCCAGGCTGCTGCTTTGCTATTGAAGAAGCCCCTGCCGGTCCTATGGCTACCATCACTGCTGTTCTCACGGAACTTCATCTTAAATGGAAGAGTGGTCTCTTGGACAATAACGAGAAAGGCCTTCATCGTCTCACAGTTTCTCGACTGTTTGCTTTGTAGATCTCCAAGAAGTGTGTCATGATTCTCAGACATGCCTGCTGAGGATAACTGGTGGGGAACGTTTCTTGGAAGGAGTGTGTTCTCCAAAATAAATGGTGGGTTCCATGACCACCAGAGTCTACTCCTCACCAGCAGGCTTGCTGTATCCTGGTTCTGATGAGCAATGGCCAGAGAAGCTGCCCAAAGGTTGGGGAGCCTTAAAGGGTAAAAGACTGTAACAAGATGAAGAGGGTCACTCAGCAGGTTAAAACATAATCCTGGAAGACCCAGAGGGCAAGGCAGGAAGCAGCTCGTTCTGAGGAGATGAGACGATCCCCTTGTGAATGTTCAATATTAAAGGAAAATGGCCCAGATAAGCCCAGGACTCATTAAATGAGACCTGGAAATAAGGCTGTCCCACATAGCCTCATCTGAAGACACATGAATGAATGAGGACGTGAATGAACATTTTGATTGCAAGGTGATCCGCCCTTCTGTAAAACGTGTCACCAAACCCTCACGATTTCCGATGATGATTGTTATGGCTAAAATTGCAAACAGCCTCAATGAAAACACATCAGTCAGGTCATTCTCTCCCAAGCTGAATAAATCATGTAATTCAGGCTCTTTCAATGACTCTATTCTTATTTGTTGATTTAACCTGAAGTGCTCCGTGGGAACAAGTCAGTTACGCACATGAGTGATACCACAGAAGAGAGGGCAATTCCATGTTGACACTTTTTCAAAACACTTTGCTGCCCACGGTATTGGGTGAAAGGGATTGTTACAAGAGGCATGGCTAACTTTTTATGTAAATGAGATGCAAATGTATGCAACGGTATCTTTAATGCAGATGTAGCAGAAAGTATTAAGATATGCTGAGAGCCTAATTAGGTCCTACATCAAAAACTATATATAAACTTGACTCCACTGTCTCAAGAACACAAATTGAGTTGAGAAATCCCAGTTTGCAAGCTTTAAAAAAAAAAGGCAGTACATATATATTTTAAATCACGGTTGGCTCCTTTCTTCTCCTTTCTCTAGGACCGAGCACTTAAAAGGATGAGCTTGGACAGATATTGCAGCTCTGGGGAGTGGTGGGTGGGAAATGAACAAGTTTCTTTCTAGCAAACACCAGGAAGCAAGAAAAGAAAATCAGCTACAAGTCTCCCAACCTCCCACCATGCCTCCTCCCACCCCACCAAAAAAAAAAAAAAAAAAAAAAAAAAAGGCAAAACAAAGCTGTCTTGGGCTTTCTGACTTCATATTAAAAGTGACAACTTGCCAGAAAGCATATTTTTGCATTTATTTCCATTTCTAACCTTCCTGAAGACAAACACATGCCCCCTTCTTTTTTTCTAACCGGTGTTACAGCGAAGCTTTTCCACGAGACCCGGCTCCAGTCTGGCTCCATGTTAAGTGTTCTGATGGGTTTATCTTCACCTGATGGGCAAAGGGGTTGCAAAGCGGGCAACCCAGCCTGGAGATGATGGCAGCACCTGCCTGTTCGGACCTACACGATAGGATAGCTTTCCCTTTAAGGACTTGGAAGCATTGCTTCTTCAGAAGGCTGGTCAAACAGTTCAAATATATGCCTTCCCTATTTATTCAAAAAAACCAGATAACTGCCTTAACTGCCTTCGCTGCTTATTATCCTGGCCCCAAAAGAACTCTTTGTGGAATGCTTTGCAGCTCGTTATTTCCACAGTATGTACAATTTAGCAGGAAACTGACCAAGTTGACCAGGTGTTCAGCAACTCAGGAGAATCTTGCCACAGCATTCCTCGGTGAAGTGTAGGAGGTTTAAAGTCAGGGGAGCCAGGGGTCTCCCTTTGGTTCTAGCTGTGAACAACACCAGCTGAGACAGCTGGAGGACAAGGGTCTGGGTGGGCTTGTGTGCTGCTTTTCTTCCCCAGTTTGCATTCAGGATTGCTTTGGGAACCAAAGGGTGAACGAAGAAAGCAGAGATAGAAAATTATAGGAATATTTCATAAAGGAAAGGAGCCACTATTCTCTAAACCATGAGGTTATATACTTGCACACTTTGGCAAATATGTCTACCACGTGAACACTCAGAGGTATTTGTTTGTTGTGGTTGCTGCTTGTATTCCTTACTTTTCTGTCGCTGTGATCAAATACCCTGAGCAAAGCAATTAATAGAAGCGAAGAGTTTATTTCGGCTGACGGTTCCAGAGGGTGAAGAGCTGGTCATGGCAGGGAGGCCTGGCAGCGGGCAGCAGGCCTAGTGGCAGAAGCAGAAAGCTGAGGTAGCTAACCTTGAAGCACAGGTACGAATGGTGCAGAAAGAGTGAACTAGAAAGAGTGAACTAGAAACAGTGCAAGGCTCTTAATCTCAAAACCCACACCTCTGATACATATCTCCTCCAAAGCTATAACCACGCAAACCTTCCAAAAACTAACTGGGAACCAAATGTTCAGATGTCAGAGACTATGAAGGACATTTGTCCTTCAAAATCAGCACACTGCTGTTCTTTATGGTTTGGGAGACAGGGTCTTATATAGCCCAGGCTATCCTATTACTTGTTAAATAGCTAAGGATGACCTTGGAATTTTTGATCCTACTATTTCTGTTTTCCAGATCCTGGGAGTATAGGTGGGCACTACCACATCTGGTGATATTTGCATGTATGTCTATATCTGCATATATGTAGACACTGAGTTCACAGCATACATGCACATCAGTACATCTTTCCATGGATAATACATATATGTACATATTAAGATACTGATCTCAGAGTAAACACATGTAGAACACATAGGAGGCACATGTGTGAATGCAATGCACTCATATATACATACGTATGAAACCACGAACATTTAATTTGTATTTATACACATGTGTGTACATCTGTGTATACCAGAATGTTCACTAAATGGACATGTATCTGAGCCAGTTAACCTGTGCTCCTTGCAAGACTGAGTAACTGAAATAGCCCACAACAAATCTGTGTCCAGACTGAGGGGCTCAGCACAAACGGGTTTACTGAGCTCTCTTCCCCCTTGACTTTTTCCTTCCGTCTTATCTAATACATGCTGTGAATGGAAGGATCTTTTTTAGTTCTGTCAAGATCCCCAAATGCTCTTAACATCTCCAAAGCTCTCTAATACAAAAGGGCCCAGTGGCTGCGAGGCACAGGAATTGCGGTGGCTTCACAGCTCCCTGGAACATGCCCGGTGGAATAGATTACACACTGCGCCAGCCCAGAGCCTCTGAAATTGATATTGCCGGCATCACTCGCCCCAAATTTCTAACAGTGTCATGATAACCCCATTTGTTCTTAGGCTTTGCTGCCCAGATTTTAAAGTGACAAAAATTTCCCCATGCCTGTCCTTCATCATGCCCTTCCATTAAAGGGGAGGGGGGGGGTCTTCCCTTGGGCAGCTTCTCCTGTGCAATAATTCTCGGTGATGTTTGCCAGTCGCTCATCAAGTACAGAGTAAATTCTGTCTGTTAACTTACATAAGTCTGTACAATTATAAGAAAGGAGACTGATGGGCTGGGAAGAGGGCTCAGTGGGGAAACTATACGCCCTGGAAACATGAGGACCTGAATCTGGATCCCCAGCATCCACTTAAAAACAGGCACGGAGGTGACAAATGTACTGCGTGTGAAAATGGGCAGATCTCAGGGGCTTACAGGCCAGCCAGTACAGCTGAAGCCACGAGCTCTAGGCTCGGGGAGAACCTTGTCTCAAAAACTAAGGTAGAGAGCTCTGGAGGAAGATACACAATGCTGGCCTCTGGCCTCTGTACATATACACATGAGGAAAAACACTAGCACACATACATTCATGCATGTACACATACATCACACATATGTGCACACACAAACAAAAGAAACGAGATAGACACTCCAGTCAGAGGAAAGTGGGAACCTTAGTCTTAGCTCTGCATTGCTGAGTGCCTAGAATAGCTGGCAGAGATGCTGTGAAGAGGAGACCTTGTTTTGGACAGGACTGGTAAGAAAGAAGGTTGTGCTTACAGCCTAAATTTTCCCAGCATCCCTCTCAAAATAGGAGGTACCAGGTCAACTTTAAGTCTTGGACAATGCCATCTATAATGCTGTGCACCTTGTTTCTTCTCTTTTCCACACTCTTCTGAGGACATCTGACGCTTTTGATAAGATCCCACACGGCAATTTGATCATCTTTTCCGAGGGCCGTCAATCACTCTGCCCCTTCCTTCTCTCCACATCAAAGTTCACTCCTGGTTCCTTTCTCAGTTCTCAAGGCGCTCCTCTGATGCCGCTGGCATCTAGTGTGGGCCATGTCCAACTTCCTGTCATCTGGCTTTTCCTCTCTCTTTCCACCCCTGCCGTTTGTCTTGCTCAAGCACTGAAGGACTGGTAACATCTCAGAAGCCCTGTATATGTACTCTGGGGGGCTGCTGGACAACTTCCCAAAGGTCCTTTGCCGTGTGTTAGTGAAGCCGGCTCTAAATACTACATTTCCCCTTGAGCCCCCACCCCTAAAACTGGTATCAGAGTTCTATAATGCCGACATGTCTCATTTCTTCCCTCCTCTTTGGCTCCTACCGGAAGTCGCCATGCAAGAATCACCTGCTCAAGGCTTTTTGCATCTGTTCTTTGCAGCTCACCCTGTCTCCAACCACTAACTTTCAGGGCCTCCCATCTGACTCCCAGAAGGAAAAAGCCTCCTTGGCCTCAGCTGTAGTATCCTGTGATGGCAAACACAGTACAGCCTGAGAAGGATGAGCCAGAGCTCTGACCTAGCATTACTGATGCTTTTGAAAACCAACTCTATCCCTTCTAGGCCGCAAATGTACACCTCTAAGAACGAGGTGAGTTCTATTGACAATAATACTGCTTGTGTATGGTGACAGCCACCGAGCCCCACCCCCACCACTAAGCTCAGAAGCACTCTAAGACTTCGTTTTCGGAGCTGTTGAGACAAAATATTGACCAAAGGCCCTTCACATCTTTATTCGAAGTTTTGTGCTGCAGCAATTAGATTGTGGAGACTGCTCTAATCCATCACAGACCACGGAGCCAGAGGTTTTTTTCCCCCTAAAGAATAAGTCAAATCACATTAGCCCCAAGCTAAGGAAGCTTCAAGGACACCCCAGCTTGTTGTGGGGACATCTTAGACTTCCACACTTATCTTTCCAGCCTCCACAGGAGCACACTCGTGTATTAATAAGGTCATTTTGTGCCTCGCACTTAGGATGAGGTTCACTGTAAGGATCAGAAACTTAGCACACAGCAGACATCTTCAGGCATGACAGAACTCTAGAGGTAGGTGGCTTTGGTTGTTGCCTGGGTGGCTATAGAAAATGAGGATCCTGAGTCACAGAGGGTTACACGTTGGCCTCGCTCCGAAGAAAGGAGATCAAGTACTGGAGAGATGGCTTCCTGGGCGAGACTGCCCATTACACAAGCATGTGAACCTGAGTTTGAATTCCCAGCTCCCACAGGAAGAAAAAAAAAAAGCCAGACACAGCAACATGCATGTCTGTAACCCCAGGGCAGTGGAGGGTAGAGACAGGATTACTGGGGTTTGCTAGCTGTTAGCCTAGCTCTAGGTTCAGTAAGACAATCTGTGACAAAATTGTCCTTTTGGTGGAAAGTGAGAGAGCAGGACCTAAAAGCACAACTAATACACTCACCAGGAAAGTAGACTGTGCTGGACAAACCTGGAAGCATTCCATTCTGCCTGCGGTTTAGTCCTTAGTAAGGTGTCTGTGTAGGAGTCACAAGGCACAGCACGAGTGGGGTGGTACTATGTGGGCTGTGCCTTAGTGACGCACGTAACCCCTGGCCTGTTCATTCGCATGGTACTCTGCACAGTACAGCAAACAAGCTTGGTGGGTTAGTAATGCACTGACCTGAGGCGGCCTTGGAAGGGGGGCAGGGGCTTCCTTAGCTAGCATACATGGGGAACCAGGAGAGCCAGGTCTTCACTGTCCCAGCCATAGTTAGATACCCTGTCAGTCACGTAAGGTCTCTGTGTCTTGGGACACAGCATTTCACTTCAGCTACCCCATAAGTATCATAACAATAATCATTTCGTAGGACGGTTGAGACCACAGAATGAGCTAATGCATGGAAAATGGTTGACAGAAAGACGAAGCAAATTGGTAGCCATCAGTGCATACATACACAGCTGTTAGAGTGTGCAGATTAATTAACTCGGGTGAAAATGTTCAGGGAGCCATGGAATTTGCTAAGACGCTGTAGAACGATACATTTGGGTTCTGAGTGTGGCTGCTGGCGTTTGCCTAACGGGTGCTGCTATTGTTCTCTTGCTTTCAGAAAGAGTTCAGCTTTTGGTGCCAGTTATGCTTTCATACCATACTGCTGATGGCACTGTCTATCATCACAGTGTTGACGCATCTGCTATTGACCCAGAGAGGCAGAAACGCACGTGCTATCAGAGCATCCCATTTCTTTTTTTTTTTACACTTTATTCACTTTGTATCCCCCCATAAGCTCCTCCCTCCTCCCCTCCCGGGCCCACCCTCCCTACCCCTTCTTCACGCATGCCCCTCCCCAAGTCCACTGATAGGGGAGGTCCTCCTCTCCTTCCTTCTGATCTTAGTCTATCAGATCACATCAGGAGTGGCTGCATTGTCATCTTCTGTGG
>NW_026585691.1:6102650-6125624 GCF_907164565.1 Psammomys obesus | reverse complement strand
TCTTCCCATTACTATGTAACCCACTTAGACACTAAATTGCCATGGATTACATTTGCACAGGGGTTCTAGGTTATCTCCATGCCTGGTACTTGGTTGGAGTATGGGTCTCTGGGAAGACCCCTGTGTTCAAATCTTCTAGTTCTGTTGCTCTCCTTGTGGAGTTCCTGTCCTCTCCATAACCTACTATTTCCCACTTCTTACATAAGATTCCATGCACTCTGCCAAACAGTTGGTCATAAAGTCTCAGCCTTTTTGATAGTCTGCAGGGCAGAGCCTTTCAGAGGCCCTCTGTGACAGGTTCCTAGGTTGTTTCCTACTTTCTTCTTCTTCTTCTGATGTCCATCCTCTTTGCCTTTCAGGATGGGGATTGAGCGTTTTAGTCAGAATCCTCTCTCTTGATTAGTTTCTTTAGATGGACAGATTTTAGGTTTATCCTATAAGTCTATATGAGTGAGTATATACCATCTATGTCTTTCTGCTTCTGGGACAGCTCACTCAGGATGACCCTTTCCAGGTCCCACCATTTACCTGCAAATTTCATTATTTCCTTATTTTTCATTGCAGAGAGCATCCCATTTCTTAGGAACAGGCCTTAGGAATAAACTGAACTTAGTGCAAATGAATAAATAAATAAATGGTTAGATGGAATCTTACTTAGAATCCTACCAGGAAAGGCAAAACACCATTCCCAACATCTGTGTCTGTTCATTTCAAAGTTGGGTAAAACTGCAACCCTTGAGACTCATGGTAGAGAATATACAGATTTAAGTGAAATGCTCAGCTGACCAGTTGATTACTTTCATTCTAGTCTATATTTGAGTTTCAGCTGTCTAGACAAGAATAGGAGAAAATGATGTTAAAAAAGAAGTCCAAGTTTGCAACTTCACTTGGGTTTCTCAGGAAGAGGTAACAGAGGGGCAGCATTCCTCCCACTGGTAACTAAGTTTTGAGAACTAATTAGATGAGGAGCAATGAGATAGTTCAGTGGGATAGTTCAGTACCTGCCTCCAGACCTGAGGACCCAAGTTCAATCCTTGACCCCATCTGATGAAAGAAGAGGACCAACACCCGCAGGTTATCCCCTGACGTACACGCGTGTACTGTGGCATGCATGTTTGCATATACACATGCACAAATAATAAACAAACGAATTACATTAAGTTAAATTAGAAAGAAATGAGAAATACTCAACTTCTATGGGTTATGAAAAGCTGTGGTGGCCTCAGAATGAGTCATAAACCTCTAAGATATGAAACCTGCTGATGGGTATGTCCACTGAATTGCAGATAAAGTTTTGTTATCTTTATATCTCAGCAGATTTGAGGTTCTGTTAGTGTGGATGAATGCTAAATAAAAACAAAACAAAACAACAACAAAACAAACAACAAAAACAAAACTTCCTACACGATGCACCTTCATTAGTATAATTTCAACACCAACTCCCTCTCTCTGATTTTACATGAGATGATTAATCTTTTCACTTCCAGATGATTACTCCCAGGGGCCTAAAAGAAAACGACAACAAAGGATGCAATTGCAAACACTGATAGACTCAACCATGATACGCTCCTACTGAGTTTTGATCAGAAGGTCCAGTTACCCTGCTCAGTGGACTATGAAATTATGGGTCTCCACAGAGGAGGAAATAAATGAACAAACAAGAGCCGTGAGAAAAAAAAAATAGCCAATGTTGGCAGTTGGTTAAATGTCTGGCCATGTCTGAGATTTACAATATAGTTATAGTTGTTTAATGTGTACAGACCCCATGGGAAAATTGAGTCTCAGCTCAGGTTTCTAGCAAACTCCAAGATGAGGATAACTGCATAGCAGGGGCAAATAAGTGGGCTTTAAAAATTACATCAATAGCATTGATCCGGAGGAAAATTCAAATCCTCTGGCTCTCCCCTATATACGCCTTTCAGTTTAATGTTTTGTTTTGCTTTTGCTGACTTTGTAATTGTCTATCACATGATTGTGAGCGAGCAAAACACACCATTTAAGATCTCCTGCTGCAGCCTTTGTCTAAGCCCAGATCACAGTCTCCTCAATCAAGCAGCCGGGGTACGGACCCACAACTTCCTGTCTCCATGTTACCATCAGGGATAAAACAAGCCTGGGTGAGGCTTATGACATTCCTAATGCTGCGACCCCTTAACACAGTTTCTCTTGTTGTGGTGAACCCAACCATAAAATTATTTCATTGCAACTTCATCATTGCAATTTTGCCACTGTTATGAATCGCAATGCAAATATCTGATATGCAGCTCCAGTGCAAGGGTCGGTCAACTCCAAAGGGGTCATGACTCCTAGGTTGAGAACAACTGCACTAGAACACTCTACATACTTCCTTAGCATAGCAGTCCACACCAAGACAAGACACTTAAGCGCTCTATGGATTTCTCAAACCACAGGACACTTTCTCAGTTTGTGAAAAAGGCTTGGTAGCCCATGACAGGCGGAAATGTTTCTTCTATGAGACATTGCAGGCCCAGAGCCTCCTGTCTCTTAAGGGACTGCCGGGCCCAGTTCCCAGATCCTGGCTGTGTGCAACTGAAGGATACCTCTTCTTACACAGTAGGGCACGCCCTGTGTACTCCCAAGAGCTGTAGCCTTTGAGCATTTTCCTCGAACTCTTAGGGCCTTCAGAAAACGCACTTCAGAAAATCAGTAGAATAAAAATAGGAGGGAGAATACCAAGGGACAGAGGGCCTTCTGGAGCCACCGGGTTGAGGATCCCAGACTCTGAAAGGTCCCTGGGTTGACCATTAGAATCCCAAAGAACCATGCAGAATCTGAAAGCTAAAGAAATCTGGTTCTGTGTAAGTCAAGCTTATTAAGGTCAAGAATGAAGGCAGAAAATTAAGTGACGAAAACAGTCCAGACAGGAAAAATCCTCCCTGCTGCCTCCCACTAAATTGGTGTGGGAGACCCTGCCTGGGGCTGCCTCTGCCATGTAACTCGGTGTGAATTCTTTCAGGGCCCATGGTAATGTTCCTTGCCACGTATTTGAATTAACCAGACCCAGAGGATGAAACTTTCAAATTAAACACATTCCTTAAGGATTCCAGGCTCATTGTGTATGCACCAAGGAAACACAACACATCCTAAAAATAATACACACACAGAGAAGCGCATTTTCCACCAACATTAAAGTAGAATATGAGTTATGGCCCAGCTCATGGGAATAGACGTTTGATTACATGCAAAACGGAGCTTTCGTAAATAGCATCCGTCTTTGTGAGCTACCACAATCATTAGCGACCATTTAATTTTACTCCCTAGCAACTCATCCATCATGGTTAGAAACCATTCACTTTCCGTCTCCCCCTCCCCCACCCCACCTTTGGACTGAGGAGGCACCACATTTTATCAGGTTCATCATTCCAGTGAGTAGATGACTGGCCCAGCAGCCAAGGAGTCCATGAGATTATTAGATTTGCCGAAGCGGATGCTGCTTTGAACATGCTCTTCTGGAGAATTGCTGGAAGCAGAGCTACAATGGCAGCTGTTCTGTTTGCCCTCTGTACGAAGGAATTATGAAAATGTGTTTCAGCCTTGGGGATGTTGGTGTCTTGGAGCAAAGTGACTCTCACATATACTTGCCTTTTTCTGCGTCCCTTGCACCTAGCATTTGACACTCCTGTAAGAAGCGTCATTGAGGCCAGTGGCTGTCTGTCCTGTTCCATGCAGTACCTCATAATGAGGGAAATAAGATTATTTTGGGTCTCACAAATTCCTGCTGCAAAATAATCAGAAGGATTTGTCCAGAAGGCGAAACTTCCCCAGGATAGCAACTGTCAGAATGTCTGTGGCCTGCTGTTGTTTAGAAGTCTGGAGAGGGGGACAGTGTTGGCTTGAGTTTGATTCCCAGCACCTGCACTAGACAGCTCACAACCAACCTGTTACTTTAGCTCCAGCAGACCCAACACTTCCTTTTGGCTTCTAGAGGCACCTGCATACACACACACGCCATGCACACAAACTTATGCAAGTGAGAAATAAGTCAACAGAAAAACAGGCAGAGGTGCCAATGGCAGGCAACCTCTTATGCTTGGGGGCAGTTACAGATTGTATGCCAGAACAATGACTTAAATGTTTAAGAGATGGAGACCTGGCCTTGTAACCTGTACTGATCTGTCTCCCCAGAAATTAAACTGCAGTTAAAGGTGAGGATTGTTGCAGGCTGATAGGAGTCTTTGACTTTTCTGTCATAAGAAGGACCTTAGAAAGCCTAGAGACACATCAAATTTCTCCCATTCAACTGCATCAACATAGCTGATACACAGTGAGCTAGCCTGGACCAAACTGAGGAGACATGTTTGTCTTTTTGATTCACTAGGAGCCAGGTATGGGCAAGTGTCTATCAATTGTTCGTATTCGTTTCTGGTCCCCAAGTCTGCTCATTGATTGCACACTCCCAGAATGAAGAATACTCTAGGCAAGAGTAAAGCCCCCATTTGTGATAAATATTTTAACTTCCTGCTACTCAGTTTTTCTCTTGGCTTGGCCAGAAGGAGTCCTAGCTGGGGAGGCTGGCCAAAACTTTATACTGAAGCATTCATTCACAAGGGAATTCAGACGTAGAAGGAATGAAAAAGGGAGTGGTTTCGTTTATTTATCACTCCTACTTTCTCTCTGGCATTGGCTTCGAGTTTTATTTTGTTTCATTTGATCCCAAACTATACTAGTGAGACTGACGGATTATTTTCATTAAAAAAAAAAGTCAGGGCTTGGAGAGAAAAACATGTTAAACTAATCAATGGCGGGGGGGGGGGGGGGGGGGGGTTTTTGTTTGTTTGTTTGTTTGGTTGGTTGGTTTGGTTTATTAATTCAGGCAATGTTTCTAACAGCTTTTACTCTTCTACTCGAAAATTTAAAGTTTTCTTTAAAGACAGGTGGGACATCAGCTGTGGTATTTAACATGGGATTGGTTTAGAGAGTTAGGAAAAGCCTAGCCATTCTCTCCCGGAGCCTCAGTGGGGCTCAGCTGCAAAATAGCAACAGGTTTCACTTGGCAGGTGGATGGGAGAGGCCATGACTCCACCAACAGGAAGGCCACCAGAAATGCCTACAGTGGGTATTCCAGGAACGCTAATTACAAAAAGCCACAACCTAAGCAGAAACATACTAAATGGCAAAGAGGAAACCCATTTGGAACTTTTTTTGTTTCCAAATACTGATGGATACAGGCCAGAGGCACCTGATTTCTCTTCTCTTTTCATATGATAACAGATAAGCTCTTCACAGCTGTGGCAGTGAGGTTCATTTCAGCGTGGTCCTCCACTTTTGCCTCTTGTGGTTATGACTCCATTTGTTCAACCTAACTCAAATTACATGTGTGTGTGTCTGTGTGTGTGTGCTTATACATATATATATATATAGCTGCATATATATATGCTGGATTTTATTAGAAAAATACATGGGTTGAGACCTGCTGGCGGCAAGAAACAGAGAGCTAAGTTGCTTGTGGAGGACCTTTCCCATCCACTGTTACAATGAGTAGGCCGTACGCCAAGGAAAGTTAGACAAATGGTCTCAATATCCAGCCTGCCAAAACCCGTCTTGCTTTAATGAGTGGAATTAGGATTAATTCATTCAACAGCTATCTGGAGCCCTGCTGTATGCAGTGCCCTGTGTTAGACACCAATATACCATGGAGTGATTTAAAACAGATACGGTCCTTCCTGGCGCTACTTCATAGTAAGCCAGAAGACACCAGCGTTAAGCTGGGCCGACAATCCTGCACATAAAGGTAACACTGAACCATAAACAGTGTCACCAGGGAGAGAGACCCAGAACAAGGAAGATGCAGGTGTCTAAGGAAGGAATGCCTGATTTAAGGTTTGAAGACTACTTATCCTCTGACACATGGGTTAATGAAAAGGGGTACAGCTGCACAATGGAGTTACAATTCAACCACAAAAAGAAATGGGGTGCTGATTCATAGTACAACACAATGAAACGCTCAAGTGAAGCTGTGTGATCCATGCATATAAAACACCCCCAAACAGGAAGGTCTACAGGGGCACAAATTATATGGGTGACTTTCTAGGGCAAGGTATGGAGGACATAATGCTGGTGAGGGTCAAGGCTGAAAAGTAAGAGCTAATGGGCAGACATGAAGAGTGACTGCTGAGGGCTGTCAAGTCGTTCCTGTGGAGTAATGAAAATATCCTCAAGTGAGATCACGGTTATGGTAATGGCATCTTCAAGTGAGATCACGGTTATGGTAATACACCATTGTGGACACACTAGGAAGAGTGAGTTACCAGCTTTAATGAGTTGTCTGACACGAACATAATAGCTCTATAAAGCTAGTGAGAAACAGCAGGGAGGTGGTCAGCTGAGAGGCCAAGGTCATGTCCTTAGAGGGAGCAGGAGAGGCAGGTGGAGGATGTTCTGAGGTCAGGCCACAGAGGAGAGCAGGAGGGCAGGGCGAGGCTCCATGGGGTCCCATGTCTGTGTTAATGCATTGCCTGTCATGACCACAAATGGATGCCAGTGAAGGTTTTTAAAGAGGCGGCGAGAAGAGGAGCCGGAATCGCACAGTGAAAGCTCATTCTGGAGCCAGGCTGCCAGCTCAGTTGGTACAATGCTTGTCATGGAAGTGTTAGCACCTGAGTTTAATCCCCAGAACCCATGTGAAAGAGGAGGAAGAGGAAAAGAAGGAACAGGGGAAAGCCACTTGCAGAACTCACTGTAATCCCAGTGCTGGAGAGGCAGAGACCATCCGCTCTCTGGGGCTTGCTGGTCATGCCGCCCAGTCAAGCCGGTGAGCTCCAGGCTAGTGACTTGGTCTCCAACAGGAATTTTCTACGTTGCTGTAACTGACAGCCTTTGCTTTATAGCAGTGGTTCTCAGCCTTCACAATGTCAAGACCCTTTACCGCAGTTCTTCATGTTGTGGTGACCCCCCCAACCATAAAATTATTCCGTTGCTGCTTCATAACTCTAACTTTGCTACTGTTATGAATTGTGATGTAAATATCTGATATGTGGCCCCAAATGGGTTGTAATCCACAGGCTGAGAGAATCATTGCTTTATATTATCTTGTCATCAGCACATTTTTTTTTCAAACCCTTAATGACAATTACGGAGCATTTGAAGATATGCCCTTACACTTAAAAAAAGTGTTCAGTTTAGGGTGTGTGTGCTGACAATTTCAAAAACCTCGTGGTTTTTGAGTCCCAGCATGTCATCAGCTACAAGTGCATATTTCATGATTTATCTCATGTGACAGGTCACAGTAAAAATGTAGGCACACTAAAAATATATTAAACTGCCTTTAGGCTGTGTGTATAAGGTATATATATATATATAATGTAAATGAATTTTGTTTAGGTTTGGCTTCTATCCTCAAGATAACTCATTATATATGCAGAAATCCCCAAATCCAAAAGTAAATCTCAAATCTGAAATACTTCTGGCTGTAAGCACTTTGGATAATGGATGTTTCTCTGTGACACCCTCCCTAACCCCCCTCACAGAGGCACACACATGCACATATCATAACACAGAAAACAAAATGTCATGGGAATAATTGGCTCTTTACTATATAACTTCTGAACCAAATTAAGTTTATTTCCTCATTTTTAGTCTCTTGACAACCTTTGAGCAATGGGAAGGGATAAGAAAAACAATTGTATAATAATATGAAATCCAAAGTAATATTAGCTAGCTGAAACTGAAAAGACTCTTTACGGAAGCCTGACTCAGTGGACCAATGGTGTATGTCTAACAGTGTGCTCATCACTCTTTCTGCTCTTTCTCGTCTCGACGTGTGGGTGAAGGATGGCCTTATCTCTTCGTCCTCACTAGCCACTCCAATGCTCACAACAGATAATGCCTCCGGTTCATTTATTTGAGTCGGTTCAATTATGCTCTACACCCAGTGGGGACCTTCCTTTGGTCTGGTTTTAACTCAGATATATATTTGAACTGACAGTTGACTTAGCTCAGCAAGTAACTAACTTCTTGGAATAGTGTCGCTAAAACCAAGAAATGTGGTGTGGCTATGTGTGTCTTCTAGATTTTCACGTATGAGGCATTAACACTCTTTTCAGCAGGGCTGGGGAGATGGCTCAGTGGGTGAAGGGCTTGCAGTTCAACCCCTACAACTTGAGTGGGGAGCCCCAGAATGTATGTAAAATCCAGGCACAGAAGCTTATGTCATGGGGTGGGGGAGGGGAGGCAGAGACAGGAGAGAGCAGGAAGAAGCTTGTGGCAGACAGCTGGGTGTGTGCAGTGGTGAGTCACCAGAGGTCCTGACCCAAACAAGGTGTGTGTGGGGGGGTGAGTATTGACATGCAAGGTTGTCCTCTGACCTCTGCACACATGCCGAGGCACGTGTGTGTCCACATGCATGAACATACACATTACAAACACAGCTTACACGCATATAACATATACCCACATCATATGTGCGCTCATTGCACACACATCACACACATGTTCCAGACGCACAATAAGAACATAACATACACATCGCGCATATTACACACACACAACACACACACATTGTACACACAAAGTCTCAGTAAATTCAGGTGGGGGTCAGGGTTAGAGCTCTGGCTACCCTTGCGTGGGTGCCATGATGCATTGTTAGGGGAAACACTACAAATACATGCTGTTGTATGATCTTATCTCTACGTGAAAGGAGGGCAGGAGGGAGATCCTACAGAAGTGTATCTGGCATATGCACATGGTCAAGGTCAGACACATGAGAGGGTAAATCAGTTACTCCTTGCTCCTTTATGATAGCGAGTGAGAGAATGAAGGCCAAGCCTCGCCTCAGAAATGGCTAAAAGCCAGTACGTGACTTCCTGCCTGTGTACGTGTGCATGTGTGAGTGTGTGTGTGCATACACTCACATACATACATACACGTGTGCCTATGTGTGTGTGACCGTCTCTGTGTGTATGTGTCTCTCTGTATGTGCCTGTTTGTGTTTGTGCGTGTGTATGCACAGTTGGGCACAGGTGTAAGCCCAAGGTCAACCTCAAGGGCTGTTCCTAGGAAGCCATTGACATGTGTTTTGAGGCTGAGTCTCTCACTGGCTGCATCTTTCAGATTGGCTGGCTGACCAGCATGTTGGGAGCCTCCTGTCTTCACCTCTCCCTCCAGCACGGGGGATCACAAGCACACAGCACTACACTCAGTTTTTATGTGCTTTGTGGGGATGGAACTTGAGGTCCTTATGTTCTCATTGTGAGCATTTTACAGACGGGGCCATCTGCCAGGCCTAGAGGGCGTTCACATGTAGGAGAGTCTACAGGGACGGACGGATGTGTGTGAGCCAGAGATGCACAGGGTGCTGCTCACTGGCACTCACCTCCCTTCTGAATAACCAGAAGTTCTTCCTCTTCTGTGTCCTTCCAGAACACTCATTTGAATCCCTGATTATCTGGAAAGGTTTGTCCCTCAGAGAGAATCCTTTTGTGTCCTGAGGGGGGTGGGAGGCTGGGAAAGGACAGGCTTTACCTCAGCTGCATGTGTCCAGCTCAGCAACGGTCTATCCACAAACAGTACTCTAGATAACTGAGCAGCTGGCGACATTTCAGGTGGAGTGCTCCAGGCGCTCAGAACTCCAAAGGCAGCTTTCCAAGCTGGTAACCAGTTGTGGCTACCACTGTTTTGGATGCTAGGCTAAAACATGTGGCCCAGATGTATCAAAAGCAATGCATAGTGAACCGAGTCCTCCCTAACCCATGTATGTACACACACACACACACACACACACACACACACACACACACACAACAAGATATGCCTCTATATCTTTCTGTGCATGAGAATGAGTCTATGAGACTCATGAGAGATGGTTAAGCTTGAAATTAGGAAAAAAAAAATAGTCAAAGGTCAATAACTAGAAAACCAGAAAGCCCCAAGGGAGTGTACAGCAAGAACTTTAGCTATATTCTGTAATCAGACTAGACTAAAATATGTCTGCTTTACCTGCTTAAGCGACAACACCAGGCTATAAGAATGAGCCAAGGTTAGACCAAGCACAGATAATAAAAACATTATGGAACGAATGCTGAAAAAGAATAGAAGACTGGTCAGAACTAAGTTAGGCAAACACTTAGACATTTTTCCAATATGGCTCAGATACCATCCATAAATGCCCAGCTTCCCCAAGAACTGTCTTCATATATGAACGAGCATAAGCTATGGAGCCCAGTTCTCACGAATGAACCCTAGAATGACATAGTGGTTCCCTCTGTGTAAGCACACTACAGTAACTGCCATCACTCATTTATATCTTTATAAATCTGCATGTTGAGATGGCATTTGTAACAAGAACCATCACTTATTAACTGCACACTGCATGTTAAGACATTTGCCAGCTTAATTCTCCTTCCTTGGCCAATTCCATAAGGCAGGCCTCAGGCTTCCCACTTCACAGACAAGGGAAGATTCACATCAGCAATTGGCTTCCTTGTCACCCAGCTGTTCAATCGGAGGGAGATCAGATTAGAAGTCCCTGCCTTCCTGGCTCCACCGCAAGGAGTCTCCGCTCGCTGATGGCTGGGCTTGGATTGATTTAGGTTCTGGATGACATCGTAACATAAGCCAGAAGAGACACTGTGAGTTGAACAGTCCATGAAGCAGGAGCTGACCTCAGGAAGCAACGGGTGGACCCCAAATGTCTCACCTATTGGGAGGCTGTGCAGTGAGGAGCAAATGTTTATGGAAATCTTGTAGTTCCGCCACTGATGGATAGTAACGCCCACCATGTTCTTTTAAAGCAGTGCTTCTCAACATGTGAGCCATGAGCCCTTTGGGGGATCGAATGGCTCTTCCCAGGGGTTACATATGAGGTATTTACATTACAATTCATAACAGTAGAAAAACTACGCTTGTGAAGTAGCAAAGAAAATAATGTTATGGTTGGGGGTCACCGCAACATGAGGAACTGTATTAAAGGGCAGCGGCACTAGGAAGGTTGAGAACTACTGGACTAGAGCCATCACCGACTACACAAGAGAAACTTTATTTGTAAAGTGGTCTGAAATGAGATGTGCACAAGATGTACAGACTTAGTATTTTCACTAAAAAAGAAGTGTAAAGTATCCTAGCAACTACTTTGTAGGTTACAGGTTGAAAGAAAAATACCATTTTACAGATATCAGGTTAGCTACAACACACTATCAAAATTAATCTCACCTACTTCCCTTAGCCTTAATGTAGTATAGAACAATTTTAATTATCTATGTCACTTGTATCGTAGTTCTGTGGAGAGTTCATATCTAGAATAAAGACTTCTCAAGCCTACTGAGAGTTTGCTAAAGTTCTGTCATATGCCAGTGGCTCTTATGCTAGTTTAATTCTGCAAAGGTTAACCATGTTAAGACATATGAGCTTGCCTGGGAGAAACTGATGATGGGAAGGAAGGCCTGTGCTTGGAGTCCCAGCGCTAAGGAGACAGAGGCAAGAAGATTCTAACCTAGGCTGGCCCAGGTTAGAGTACCCTACCCCAGGTCAGCAAGCAGGAAAAAGAAGAAAGGAAGGTAGGAATGAAGGAAGGAAGAAAGGAAGGAAGGTAGGAAAGAAGGAAAGAAGGCATAAAACTTTCGGGAGAGATAAAAAGTGAGCAGTAAGTATACAGAATTTTATAGAGTAAAAGAGGGGAAGGTGCATTGGCAATTATATTTTAGATTTTTATTATTTTAAAGAGTGTGTGTGTGTGTGTGTGTGTGTGTGTTTATACAATCTCTGCAGGTATCCACAGAGATCAGAAAGGGGGTATCAGATCCTTTGATAATGGAATTTTAGGTGTTTTGTGAGTGGCCCTATGTGGGTGCTGGGATCCAGCCTCGGGTCCTCTGGCACAGCAGTTCACACTGTAAACCACGAGCTATCTTTCCAGCCCCCAGGTTAGGGGTCTTGATTTACTTAACTGCACAAAGTCATTTTCAAAAGACTTTTAACAGCAGGTGTCAGTCAAGTTTTCCCGATTGACGGGACAGCAGCCAGTAGAGCGTGCACAAAAGTTACTTGTGGGCAATGAGGGATGGCTGCCGCTTTTCTGGTTGTTTGGATGGTCACTTGTGAATGATACTAACACTAATAGGTCCCTCTGTAAAATCAACTATTGATGCCCACCTAAAAAAAATGTCAGCTCTCCGTTCAGGGAACATATACATGAGATAGTCACAGCCTGAGGAAAAACAGGGGGATGGACCATCGGGACACTTCCGACAACCACTCACTCTTCACGTCGGAGCTTAATCAAGGTTTGCATCCAAATGACGTTCTGTGTCTCTTGGAAATACTAACATGCAGGTAGCATTTGGAATATTGTTCAAGTTCAGGGGACAGAGCTTTTTCTCTTTTAAAACAGGGGAGAAAATTCCTGGTGGAGCCTGCTGACGACACAGACCCAAAGGGGGTAAAAAAAAAAACCTACCGGGAGAAATAATACTTGAAGCACATTCAGAAGCTTCCCCCCCCCCCCCCCCCCGCTAAAAAAATAGAGTCAAACCAAGGAAGAGTTGTTGGCTAAGACTTCAGATCCCAGAGACTGAACTTTCTGGTGATATACAAACAACAGTTAAATTTGGAAGAATTCAACTCTGAAGTTAGCATCACAAAAAAAAAAAAAAAAAAAAAAAAAAAACAATAGAAAATATTTAACTACGTGCATATGTTTGTACACAAACAGAAAGAGATATAAACAGACCTTAATGAGTGCAGTAGACTTTAATTATCTTTGTACAGTAATTGGGAATGGTTTTGTTCTGATTTATTCCATAACGCTTACTGTGTTCTGTTAACAACGAATGTTTCCCCCTCACAGCCCATAATAGAAGGCTTTTATTGCACACTTTTCCTCACATCTGCTTCTCATTTAATGACCATTGTTCTGGTCTGTCAGAGCGAGAGGCTCCACAACTTTCCAAATCTGCAAGATTAAGCAAATATTTTGACAATGCTTAGACTTCTTTTCCTTTCCTTCTTTTTAGCAGAATAAATTAAAATTGCAAAAAAAAAAAAAAAAGGAAAAAATTTTCACTTACCCATTAGGGGAGTTATGAATGGAAAGAGAATAAAGAACTACGAAGCAGGCAGTGACACAGACTTCTCGGAGCAAAGTGCATTGCGCAGCTTTCTGCGCCACGTAATTTAAGAGACCCAAGAACCACACCGGAACCACACCCACACTGCTGAAGTCACAGGAAACTTTGGTATCATTCCTTCCATGGAAGTCTGTGGGAGGCAAGACTAACCCACCGTGGGGAGGCTGTGATGGGCCTCCACAACAGAACAGAGAACTCGGGCTCATTTTCCAAGGTCCTCTAGCCTTCACACAGGCTCACCTGTACACGTAAGGACATGTGCTCCTGCAGACACACTCGCTATCCCATCTGCTAATCTCCAATCCCACAAATACGTAATGATCGGGATGGTGGCTATTCCCGTGAAGAGTGGGAGAACATTCAGGAACATATATTTCTTAAGAGATCTGGGAGGAAAAGAAAAGGGTCAGATGAAGGGATAGAGGAAGAACTCATTCACAACAAGCGTCCGTTTGTTCTATTACCAATGCAGGAACAAGACAAGCAGACGATGAAAATACATGCAAAGAACTCTGGCCCCAGAGACGTTTGCTTCAGAGAGACGGTTGCTACCCTTCAATAGCAATTCAGAAAACAAGTTAAAGAAAGATAACTCGAAAGACAGAGCAAGGTGAGTCCAAGGTCCAAATTTACCCCAGCGATATAAGCTTCTTAGAAGGTTCATGCGGAGAGCCTCTCTGTGGAGGCTGCAATGCACCAGGCAGAGAAAATTCTGTAGGGGAAGTATGGGGAGGAGCCAGAATTTTGTCAGAAAGACAAGGAGAAAGAGCTGGCCACCATGGGGCTGCAGAAGTTAGCAGACAGGAGAAGAAGGAATGAGTTCCTCCTGGCTCTCAGATGGCTTCTCTGTCTTCCAGGCTTGGGGTCACTTCGGGAAGGAAAATGCAAGGCAGGCTTCGTGCTGCAGGAAGCTCAAGGGCAAGTCTGTGAAGTTCACGGGCAATCCCCCTGAATACAGGTGGAGTCATGGCAGCCAGCTGCTGGAAACTTTCTTCACTGGTAGCGCTACCAACAGCACGGCCCTTCATGGGAGCGAGGCCACAGATGAGCTTAATGAGCTTCTCTGAAGGGAATGGACTCGGCCATCAAGCTCTCACTCTACCAAAAAGTCCTGAAAATTCTCTTGAAAAATGTTTGTGTCCCTACTTCTGGTACTTTCTAAACTGAGGTAGCACTGAGAAGAAACAAAAGACCCAAAGCCTTGGCTTAAACGTAGAAGACTTAAGGAGTAAACTTCCGTAGAGCAGAGACACAAGAAGTTGTAGACTGCAATCTACTCTCATTGAGCAGCTTACGAATGCCTTTAATGCCAGCTCCAAGGGATCCGATAACCTCCTCTGACCTCCACAGGCACCTGTGCTGACCTATGCCTATCTAATCACAGAGACAAACACACACACATACAAAAATAAAACGTAAAAACATTTCTGGTCAATAGTAGACTTCAGGGTATTTTTACATTCACGGTATTTTCTAGGTCAGTGATTCTTCCCAATGCTGCAGCCCTTTAATACAGTTCCTCATGTTGTGGAACTACATAAAATGATTGCATTGCTGCTTCATGACTGTAATTTTGCTGTTGTAAGATATCGGATTGCAGGATCTCTGAAATGGGATCCCCCAAAGGCTCAAGACCCACAGGTTGAGAACCACCCTTCTAGGTGGTTTAGAATCAGTGTTTCAGGAATTAAACTTGGAGAAAATACTTTAATGGGCCTGGAGTTATAGCTCAGTGATAGAGCACTTGTCTAGTATAAGACCTTGTATAAGACCTTGAGATCAAGCTACACACACACACACACACACACACACACACACTCACACACACACCTGCATACAAAGGACAACGTGATAAATGATTAAGCTGTAGGATGGGAAGGAAAACAGGCTATGGGAATTCAGGAATTCACATTCCATCCCAAGCACCCCCCAGCTGTGTAGCCTAGGGAGATAACCTCACTTCTCTGTGCATCATTTTCTTCTTTTCTACATCAGGTTGTGGTGACCATGGGCAAGAACGGAAAGGCATATGCCTGGTGTGGTACTTGGTATGGGGGAAGAACACCAAAACATTAGCAGCTATTAAGCATCTATCCCAAAGTACTCTCAATGTCTGAACCCAATTTAGGGGGAAGGAGATAAAGCAGAATCAGATTCCAGTGCGTGAAGCATAAACACCAACTGAAGCCCTTATTAGGTTTCCTCTCTCATCATTATATCAGCTGGTCAGCACTGCTCTGGAGGCTGTCTGGGCATCCTATACAATATGAGTTTCCTGTAGCATAATACTTCCTAACAACCCACTCGGGTGCAGACCTAGCTTTGGAAGAAGAGGCAAAGCAAATGAACCACCAGGCACAAGACCTCCCCTTGTAGGGATTCAATTAAACACCAATCTGGGAGAGATGACCCTGCAGTACAGACCCAACAAACTGGATGTAATGAGCGTTTATTGAGCCCTTGAGGTGCATCAGGAGATCTGAGAGTTGCTGAGGATGACGCCAAGAGAAACAAGAAGATGACCCTGTCCTCAAGGAGGATATAATCTAGAGGGAGAAAGAGACTGGGATGAGTGCAGTGATGGGAGGGATGGTTTGGGAAGGGGAAGCAGGAGTTGTTTGACTGTGGTGGGGACAGTTCAGAAAGCTTCCCTGAAGAGCAGACAGAGCAAGCCATGGGCAGAGATCAATAAAGCCAGCCTGTGAAGTGCTTAATGGCTTGTTCATTCACAGAAGCAACCCAGAGATGCCTGTGGGACCACCCCTGACTCAGCATGAACAGGCACGCGCTTAAGATGTGATTAGTGTTTGTTGTAGCAGTAATGCATCACGTTTTGAAAAACAAGGACGAGCATGTGCCTCTGATCCCCATCCTGCTCAAAGAGAGAAGGGATTCTGGACCACTTTTCAAAGGCACACCGCCTCGGTGAGCAGCAAGTTAAGAACAGCAAACTCCCGGTGGGTCAAAGACTCGGAGGTCTTGCTGCATTTGTTTCACGTACCAATACATCAGCATCAGAAGGTTTCTTGTGGCTGCAGAGATAGCTCAGTTGGCAATGTGGCTTTCCAGGTAAGCATGAGGACCTGAGTTTGAGTCCCAGAACCTATATGTCATGTCCCAGTTACCTTTCTCTGTCAATTTGACCCACTCTATAGTCACTTAAGAAAGGAAGTCTCAGTATAGAGACTGCCAAATCAGATTGGCCTGTGGACATGTCTACGGGCGATTGTCTTGATTACGAATTGACGCAGGAGGGCCAAGCTCACTGTGATTGGCACCACTGAAGGGGCAGGTGGTTCTGGGCTGTGTAAGAAAGCCAGGTAAGCATGAACCTGTGAGAGAGGGCAAGCAAGCAGTGTCCCTCATGGTTTCTGCTTTCAAGTTCCAGCCTTGACTTCCCTCAATGATGGACTATGACCTAGAAGTATAAGCTAGATAAACCCTTTCCTTCTAAGATGCTTTTGGTATTTTATCACAGCGATAGAGTAAAACTAGAACACCACACAAAAATCCAGATATGGCAATATACACTTTAAACCTTGGTACCGGGAGGTAGAGACAGGTGAACCCCCGAAGCTCTCTGGCAGGCCAGCCTCACTGAGTGAGGGAGCCTCAAAACGGTGAAAAGCCCTGTCTCAAAAAAACCAAGTGGACAGCCCCGGAGGAACAAAACTCAAGGCTGACCTCTGGCTCTGACCTCCACACAACTTGTGCACACACACACACACACACACACACACACAATTGAACACACATGTATATATACGTACATGTTTCTTATTGTTTGGTGTTTGGTGTGTGTGTGTGTGCTTCTTTCTGCCCGATTCCAATCTCTAATAATTTCTGCAGGCCAGCACAGGAAACAGGTATTGATCATAATAAACCACCACACCCACAGACACCTGCTCCAGCAAGTTGTGGTCTCCATGGAAACCCTCCAATAGAACCGATCTGAATTCAATTTCGGGCGTAATGAGAGCAGATAACTTCACACTCAATCAATCACTGTCAGCCACTGTTATCAGCCAATCAGTCATAATGTCACTCAGCCAGCCTCTCCACACACTTCTTCTACATCGTGGTCAGATGAGAACGTTCTGACAGCCAGAAGCAACATGGTCAAATTGGCTCTTCGTTCCTGGCAAGGTGCCCACGACAGGGCAACACGCTGTGCTTGCAAAGACAATAAACAGATAAGCCAACGAAAACACACTGTGAGTGGAATATTCTGCTTGGAGACTTCAGTGGTTACTAACGATGCCTGAGACAGGGATGTACTTTGGGTGCAAAGGTTCCTGTTGTTTCATCTCCTCAATCAACCATGAAGAAAAATAAAATAAAATGCAATAGAGAGAGAGTAAAATATTTATCCAAAGCTGCACAGCAAATTGGTAGAAAATGCCAAGCTGAAGTTCTAGCTTCCTGCTTGTCCAGTGGTGGCACAGGAGGCCAAGCTGCTGTCATTCAAGGATGCTATATATTTTTGAGACAAAAGAATAGGGGTTCATGAAAGGTGGGTCCTGGTCCTGCACGGAGTCTGTGGGAATCTTGGGGAGACGTGGTAATGCATGCTCTAGGGACAACTCACACCTCTTGCTGAACTCTACCAAACAACCCTGACTTCTAGGGAGTAAACAAGACTTTCTGGTTCTACCCAGCCACCAGATCCCTGGTATCAAGTGGCATTTTTGGTGAGTTGAGGGCAGGGTTACCAAAAACACAGGGATTAATTCCCCTAAAAATATGCATGGTGGGTGGAGGTGAAGCTTGAGGGGGAAAAAAAGATCAGCTTCAGAAAGAAAGAAAGAAAGAAAGAAAGAAAGAAAGAAAGAAAGAAAGAAACCTATTTGAAGCTCTTGTCAACTTCAGCCAGAAGGGAAGTCACTCTCGTGTTCTAGAAGGAGTCAGGTAGAGTTCTGAGGAGTCACGCAGAGGGGTCGGCTGTAAACACAGGCTCAGCTCTAGGGATCTCAGTTGGCTCTGTATTTCCAGTGGCTTCTCTCTCTCTCTCTCTCTCTCTCTCTCTCTCTCTCTCTCTCGTGTGTGTGACAGAACCCAGGGCCTGTACATGCTTGTGCACATACTACACAAGTGTTCACCATTGATCAGCAGCTCAACCCTCTTGAATTCTGAGGCAGTCTCACTAAGCTGCTCACTGTAGTTACAAACCCAAGAGCATCTTGCTTCAGCCTCTTTGAGGAGCATCACAGCAGCACTTCACCACACCCAGGTTTGAGCAGTCTTACGGGCTTATTCCTTCTACTGTATTAGTGCTTTGCCCATTGCTAGGAGACATGGTTTCCTGGTGTCAATTCTTCTCTAGTAAACAGCTGGGATTAATAGCTTAGAAGTGTTCAGGCCTCAATGTGAGCGAGAA
Organism: Psammomys obesus; assembly: GCF_907164565.1. Taxonomy (NCBI): domain Eukaryota; kingdom Metazoa; phylum Chordata; class Mammalia; order Rodentia; family Muridae; genus Psammomys; species Psammomys obesus. The sequence continues at coordinate 6,107,168 of NW_026585691.1, read as the reverse complement.
CCTTGAAAGGGGTTACAGTGCAAATTCCCACATCAGTACCTCCAAAAATACCTGGTGCAAAGAGCCTGGCTGTTCGGCAAAGGGACCTGGGATTCTGCCACACACTCTCTGCCAGTCACCTTTGGAAAACATCGGTGACCAATGCTGCTGGATGGAAACGTTGGATCATTTTTTTTTGAGTGTAGTTTTTCTAATGACCTCTCTTCCCCAACTTTTCTCTACTTCATGAATCATGTTTTATTGCTTGTATCACAAGAGCATAAGATTAAGCCTACGGACAGAGGCTTGAGCTGGCTGCAGGAAGGCTTTATTTTACACAGTGGGAGGGGGCATTCGAGGCTCCCTCACCTAGTTCAGTGACATCAGACTAAGGGAGCTGAGATGCAAAACCAAAGCAAGGAAGTGAAGATGAACTCAAGCCACAGGGCAATGTGGATGCCCTAGCAGCCCTAGCATTAGCCGAAGCCCTAGCTTTAGCCCTCCTATCTGCTTCTGTGCTTCTGTGTCCGTGACTCTTTGTTGTTGTTTGCTTTCTTTCCAGTGAGTGCTGGAGCCTTCTGTTTCTGTCTACCAGTCTCTCCTCATCTTGCCTTCTTTTCTCAGTTAATGTCTCTTGTGTGCATGATGTAGGACATCTGACAGGCCTTGGGGTTGGGCAAGTGATGAAAAGGATACTGTGTACACTAAGTCACACACTTGATGAAAATAGACACAGGCATGTTTTCTGTTTTCACCATGATATCCCAAGAACATGGCACTGTGCCCAGCATAGATGAAGCCCTCAGTGAGTATTTGTGAAGCAGATGAAGTCTAGATTCTGAACAAGTACAATCTCCCACTTTGGATATTGTCTAAATGGATGCATGTAGATTCCAAGAGCCTTGGTACTACTGAGCTGAACAAGTACAATCTCCCACTCTGGCTATTGGATATGCATGTGGCCTTGGTGTATATGTAAACTGACAAACATTCATACAAAGCTTCTTACTGACAATCCTCATGGCTAGGTTTTGCCGAATTCACAAACCCAAAAGCCAAAGGGAACAGCTCTGTAATACCAGCTACCATCACTGTCCTCAGTCCTGTCCACTGTTGATGTGACTTGTGTGGAAATGTTCTCAGAAGCTAAAATGCCTCACAGAAAACAGTAGGGGAGTGGAGGGGTTGGAAGAACTTGATGGGGTAGGGGGCAACAAAGCCCATAAAGGTATCTAGCAACAGGTCCCTGGATGCCTGTAAACATGGAGACAACTTGGGTGAAGTAGTTGATAAAATATTTGCTGCACGGGTGTGAGTGCCATAGTTTGACCCAGTGTGCAAACCCAGGTACGCTGGAACATGCCTGCAATCCCTAGAAGGGATGCAGAGACAGGCAGATCCCTGGGGCCCCCTGGCTCGCCAATCTAGCAATCAAAAATCAAGGTAGGTAGCACCTGAGGAAGCCCATGGCTGTCTGAAATTGTCTCTTTGTTGTCACAGCAGGCCTTGTCCCTGTCCCACAGACCACTTGGTGATGTGGCCATCCTGGGAAGCGTGCCGACCTCACAGGTGGGGTCAAAGAAAACAACCTTGCAGTTTCTGGGAGGCAAGAACAACAGAGCAGGGCTGAGCTCAGGAGCTGTTGGGGATGCTTCCTACCTGTTAGAGGAAGGAGTGAGGGAGTGAGGGAGGAGAGAAGTGGGGAGGGAGAGGGGAGAAACGAACACCGAACACCGGCCATGCATCTGTTGAAAAGCAGATGCCTGGCCATCCCCTACACACAGCTCTCCCTTTGCAGCTTTCCACTTGCCCCGCAAACACAAATCATCAAGCTGATTTTACAGATGTGAGAACTGGGGCTCAGAGAGGTCCATGCCTACATCCAATCAACAGCTAAACAATAACAGCCCCACTAAAGTGAGGGGAAATGTTGACTGTGGGCTCAATGCTAGCCAGCATGCCTCGGGTGTTAACTATTAACCTTTATTCCAGCTATAGGTGGGCGCCTCTCTTTTCTGTTTTGAGACTATGGAGCAGAGAAGCTTAGGACCTTGCTGAAGGAGTTGAGTCTGGCAAAACTGAGGCTGGCATCTCAATTCAGCTTTGTACTCTTGGCCCCTTAGCCTCACACCCAGCTATCCTCTGTAGCAAATCTTGGACCTTTTACAGTGCTACAAATCAGGTTTTTGTTATAGATACATGCAGATTACAATGTCATAATTAAAGTGAACATGTAATTCACTTTCCAAACCTACACTCACCTGGGAGCAATGAGGGTACTCTTAGCAATTACCCAAGGGTAATAGTGTAACTTTGATATGCTCCAGGAAATCCTGTGTCTTTACATTCGGTCCTTCTCTCTCTCTCTCTCTCTCTCTCTCTCTCTCTCTCTCTCTCTCTCTCTCACACACACACACACACACACACCACACACCAATGGATGTGGTCCCTGTCTTATGCATGCAGATAAAATCAGCTGGCTTATTAACTCCTCCCACAGAGTGAGCTGGTCCCTCCTCCCTCTCAGGAGTGGCTAGCCCTTGCTTTACCTAACACATTTTCTTTAACTTGTTTTCTCCCCAAAGACTATGCATAATTGGTCAGCCACGAGAGATTAATTTGTACTTAGCTGGCTGAGCAGCCGCGTGATAACTCAATAGCGGACAGCACTGGACCGGCAGTTCCTCTCCTGAGTCTTCCCACCCCAGCTTGCCATCCTCCCACCCCAGCCCGCCCCTTCGGGAATTGCTGGCTGTGCCCTTCACGTACTTCATTTGTGCTTGCCTGAAGGAGCCAGAACTGTGTTTGCAAGCTTTTCCACAAACACTGTTGTTATTTGGGAAGTGAAAAAAAGGAACAAAAAAGGTCCAGTCTCCCATTCATCAGTTCAAGAAAGAGGATGTCAGGATGGTGAGGGCAAGGAAATGAGCAGGGCAAGATATCTAGAGCTTTTGTATTCATTACTTTTTTCATCACTGTTACGAAACACTAGATAAAAATCAACCCAAGGAAAGAAGAGCTGATGATGGCTCACCATTTGATGGTGTAGACGGTCACACTGGGGAAGGCATGGTAGCAGGCGTGTGCAAAGCTGGCCACACTGCATCCACAATCAAGAGCAGGGGGAAATGAATTCTGGTACTCATCTCACCTTTTGTGTTTAACCTCAGTCTAGAATCCCAGTCCGTGGATGTGTGTGTGTGTGTGTGTGTGTGTGTAGTCCTGAGGTTAATATCAGTTTTCTCCCTCTATCATTCTCCACCTTATTGACTGAAGCAATGTCCGGCTGAACCCATAGCTTGCCAATATGGCTAGGAGAGCTAGCTAGCTTGTTCTAGGGATCCCTTATCTCTGCCTCTAGAACACTGAGATTACAGGTTGGTTACTATGTCTGCCTGGCTTTTTTCTGAGGCTTGTAGGGACTCAAACTCTGATCTTCATGCTTGCATGGCAAACAATCTAGTCATTGAGTCATTTATCCAGCCATTCTTCCTTTAAATATGGCCTTTCCAGTATTTAAAACTATATGTATGCCCATGATGAGCAACCCAGGCCATGCTTTCCTCTGGGCAGCACCAGTCTAGACCCTTGCCAACTGTGATGTGGAGAACTTGACAGGAAAGCAGAATCTCAGGTCCACCTGCCTTTAAGGATCCCCCAGGGCCATGCCTGCATGGTCAAGTTTAAAAAACACTGCCCAAGGAACCATCACTTGGTGTGCAGGAGGCACCTGGGAAATGTTTGTCGAATCTATAAATCAGTTGTGTCTAGGAAGTTGCTGTCCATAAGACCCTTGGGAAAAAGCTCTGGCCTCTCCTGGCTCTCTTTTTAGGTCATTAATATTGATGTTCTTGCCAGATTAATCACCTTTCATTTTAGCAGCCCGTAGAATCAGTCCTTGGGAGAATGTGGTCCTTGAAATGCAGGAGAGTAGGTTAGAATTCAGAATCTGGAATCCTAGGTATCCCCTACTATCTGGTTATAAATATCAAGCTATAAACACATGGTCAGGTGAACTATAAGCAATGGTTATAAAGCCAGAGCAGAAGGGATGAGGTCTCTCAAGGTGACAGAGGCAAAAACGGGCTGAGACCAGAATAGAAGTGGAAGGGAGGATACAATGGACCAGTGGCCTCTCCTAACATCCTCAGGGCCCAAAGCATCCAAGGAGGGGTAAGGAGTACACAGGAGAAGATGTCAGAGCAGGGCAGACAGTAGAGACAAAGGCCAGGCCGGGCCAAGGCTGAAGGGAAGGCTGAGCTGCAGGCACATTGAAGGGTCTGACACATCAAAGACTGGACAGGGGTTAGTCAGCATCAACACTCCAAGTCAGTCCTTCCTATACTGAAAATTCTCAGCACAAACAGAATGTCTGGCCGTTGTTCTGATGTTTTAAATTATAAGCAAAGGCTTGAGGAAAAGAATGGCGTGGTGTGTGGAGAACAGTCCTGCGAACTGTGCCTATTCCTAGCAATGGATTCCCACATCTCAACCTCCACCATCCCACATTGCAGAACAGGGAGAGTTAAAGGGATAGTG
>NW_026585691.1:6087155-6102640 GCF_907164565.1 Psammomys obesus | reverse complement strand
ATCCTGCTTTAGAATCTGGGTGTGTATGGGAAAGGGGCAGGAGTTTGGGAGCATGGAAGGACTGTCTTGGATTCATTTCTCTTTCAGTTAGCACAAGGAAGGAGAGAACATGTGGCCAGAGCAACTTTCTTCTTTCCCATTCTAGCAAAATGCTGTCACCACCCTATTAACTGGGATGAGATGAGTGACCTGGGATTGACCTGTCTAGAGAGCATATGGAGAAAGCCAGCAAGTGTTAAGTTAGCTGATGATCTTCTCATGAAATTGGTCAAAAGGAACAATGTGTCCCAGTTACCTCCCTTGCTGCCATGTTAGACAAGATTGGCATTCTACCTGAGAGAGCTGCAGAGGGTTTCCTTGGGGAAGTCATAGAGATGATAGGAGTACTCAGGGACCTTTGCCTGATGCTACTCAATGGGTTTCAAGAAAATCAACAAAAATACGGGTAAGTATTTCACAGGATCAAAGAGAAAAGTGCTAGCAAGATGGTCATATGGATTCCCACAAGCCCCCCAGAGAGGGCAAGGAACAGCTTCTCCTCCTGTGAACCCCAGGTCAGGTTCAGGCTTAGAGACTGCTTGGGTGGAAAACAAGGGCTCTCTAGGGAATTCAGAACCAGCCCCCTGCCAAGTAGCATTATTTGCCAAGTGGAAGTCATATCTGTAAGCCTAACACTCTTCTCTCAGAGTATGTGTTGCTCAAGATGGCTCTGTGCTGGGTCTCTCAGTGGCTGGGACCCACTGATCCCACCAGGCTGGCTAAGCCAGCAAGCCTTACACATCCTCCTGTCTGTTCCTCTCCAATCTAGAATCACATATAACAACCACACTAGGCTCTCTAACATGGATTCTGAAGATCAAACTTATGTCTTCATGCTGGCATGCCAAGCCCTGACCTAGCCAGCTCCCCAGCTGGTTCTTCACCTCATATTCAAGGGCACCAGCCATACCTCACGCACCTCTGACGTGAGCCCTGTGATGATATTTTCCATTGGTTCTATAAGGCATGTGGTTAAGGAGAAGTATCACGGACCTAACCTGAGTGGCCCAGAGAGTCTTCTACGATGCTGTTGCACAAAGGGCTCTGAAGGTAATCATGTGTGGCATTCGGGGACCTGAACTTCCTTCTAGTTTCCTGGGGTATCCCCCAAGAAGCCTTTCCGACAAAGTACTAAGTGAACAACACAGGATTTCCTGGAGGGACAGATTTGTATCCTGACTTTTATGTTCCTCTCACCTGTGTCTGTGTGTGTGATACACGCACCATGCATACATGTGTGGCGGCCAGGAGTCAGTTCCAGTATCTCCCTCTATCATTCTCCACTTGTTTTGATCACTCACTGGATCCAGCCCTCACAAGCAGATAGACCGGCCGGTGATGGGTCCCAGGGATCCTCCTCTCTTGGCCTCCTAGCGTTCAGACTGCATATTTACCACCACACCTGGCTTTTTACATAGGTGATGGGGATTTGAACTCAGGTCTCCGTGCATATGCCCCCTCAGCCTGTCTCCTGACTTTTGAAATGTTTCGAAGGAAGACGTCTCTTCTCTTTCTCTACTCATCTTTTTTTTTTTTTTCTAACAAGGAAAAACAATAAGCTTGGGTTTCTGCAAGTATGAAGGAATCAAATGCATCAAAACCAGGGAGGTCCCTCTAGAGCGCTTGGTAAGAGCAGCGTCTGTGTGTTCTCTGCCTCCTCAACAGGGCAAATGGAACATCTCCTTGGAGTTTCTCTCACCATGTTTTGGAGAACTAAATCAGAATCAGGGTATTGAAAATACTCCAAAACACAAACACATAAATCAACTTTAAAAAATCTGAGGTCTCTGTTTCCTTGGCCAGAATGGAACCAGCCCAATCGAGATTCCCATTCCTATAGTAATGGAATGAGTGACTTCAAAACTCCCCCCAAAGGCAGCAGTTTATTTAGCCAGCATGTAGACGGGGCTTTGGGAAACACACACACACCTAAAAGAGGCTAACCAAGATTGAACCGAGTTCATCTTTTCATGTACATCCCCACTGGAAACTCAGTAACGCTGACAATACAGTGCGATTAAGCCATTTTGCTGGTTAAATTTTACACAGATCCCCTTGGTATGTTCCCAGCCAGAAGCCCGTGATAGTCTCTCGCTTATCCAATTTCACTTACCCCAGTGGCCACTTTAGCCCAGGAAATGGGAGCTGAACACTGTGTCCTGGTTTCCTGTTTCTGAGTAGCTGGGGCACACAGACACCAGTAGCTCCACAAGGCCACAGAGGTAGGATTGGGAACAGACCCATGAGGCGGCTTGTCTGCCATTGGTGAAGAGCCACAGAGACACAAGACCCTTGTCCACGGGTCTCCTCACTCTAACCTCTGTCCTGGAAGCCCGTGAGCAGCCATCCTAGAGCACATAGCCAACCTAATCTGATTATTCTGCTCATAGGAAAACATGCTGGCATGCACTATTTTCATAATTCCTTACATTCAGGAAGGTTGACTCAGAGGTCAGACCAGGATCTAGGCAGTGACCTTGACCAATCCTATTGAGGGTGGCAATCCCAAAAAGAGATTCCTCTGTGTGTGTGTGTACAAACATGCCTATGTCTGTGTATGTACATGTTCACATATGTGCAGGAACGTTTGTGTGTGCCAGGACATGTGTGCACACGCACATTTGTGCATGCATGCAGAGGTCAAAAGTCAACCTCTGAAGTAATTTTTCAAGAACCACTCACTTTGATTTTTTTTTTTTCACTTTGATTTTTTGAGGCAGGTTATCACTGGCTTGGAACTTGCTAGGTGAGCTAGGCTGACTGGGCAGCAAGCCCTAAGGATTTGCTCCCTTCTGCTTCTGTGGCATTGAGATTACAAGCACGCGGCACCAAGCCTGGCTTTTCTGGGGACTGAGCTCAGGTTTTCATTCTTGTATGACCAGCACTTTGCCAACTGTCTCCCTAGCTCCAAATGGAGGATTTTAAAAGAAGCTGGCAGAGCGTGGAGGGTGTGGGATTCTTTGGAAGCCTCCGGTCTTAAACTGCATGGCACACATGGGCAGTGAGACCCAGGTATGGCCTCACCTCTGGTCGAGGAGAGCATCACCTCTGACCTTCTCCCATGCTACCTTTCACTTCCGTTTTCCATTGTACTGACACATCTCCATCCCTTGGTCTTTACTTCTAAAAGGTCACAACTGAGGCAGCCTTTCTGAGAAGTGTCCCTGAGGGGTATCTTGTAGGTCTAAACACTCTGCTGAAGCTGGCCAGACCTGACATGGCGGTGTTAGGGCTTACGGGGTGGGGCGGAACCACAGACAGTGTCCTTGCAACTATTTTCTTGCTTTTGTGAGAAGTAATTGCATGTTTCTGATGATAAAAACGGGTGTCATGGGAGGCTGCCAAAGCAGCTGAGGAGACAGATAGATGAAGCCACAAAAACGCTAAACAAATGCCACTCAGGTCGAAGCTCAGTCTAGAGCCGAGCCCAGGAAGCAATCTCCTCTAACATCACCCTGCTCACGTGACGCACAAGGCTGGTCCTGATGGGGTCTTGAAAGCTTTCAGTAACAGAGACATGGACAAATTGCAGAAGTCAGTCTTCATGCAAATCCACGTCCTCAAACAACAATTTCAAAGATGTCATTAAGAAACACATCAAGCGTGGCTTTCATGAAGTGCACACCCTCGAATCCAGCCTTTCTAACTACAGGTCTACAGGTGGTTCATTAATCAAAATGCTTCAAAACCGCTTCCATGCTGGAAGTGGTTTCCACACTGTAGGTTAAACAAAGCTAAAAGTGTTTCTAAGCAGCAGGACTTCTCAGAGCTTTTCATATGGTAATGAGTGCAGAGAGGTTAAAAACATCCAAACCAGGACTGAGCCCACCCATTCGATCGGACCACAAAACCCACATTTAAGGAACCCTCTGCATCTTTTGGCGTCTCTCATAGCTGGGGTGGAAAACCACTGACTGCGGGATCTGATGCAGCCATTGCCTATTTCCTTTTAAGGATTTCTATTATTTTTAATCATGCACATGTCTGTGAGGGTGTGTTTCGTGTGCTCAAGCAACAAGTGTGTAAATGCGGGGGACGGAAAGAACCCGAGTCCTTTACAAAAAGCAATGAGCAGTTGCTGCCCCGGGAACACAGTTTAGGGAGCCCACGTCATCGCCGGCGTGTGCTTTTCCAGCAGGGAGTTGCAGTGCAAGCTAAGTGGTGGGGCATGTGCTTAGCACACATGGGACCCTGGTTTTGAGCTCCAGCAGCACTCATCAGTAGACGGCACTTCTAGGAAATTTCTAAAGCCAGCCTTGAGAATCTCCCCGGGGTTACTAGCTAGTGTGTGGCAGCTGAATAAATAATCGACTTAAAGCATGTTGACAATTGTGATGGTTAATACGGTCCACATGGCATGATCTAGACCCTCCCAGAAGATGGACCTCTGGGCATGTCTGCGAGAGAATTTCTAGACTAGGTTAACTGATGTTGAAGGCCTTGCTGTGTGGGTGTCCGCATTCCATGCCCTGGGCTGCTGGGCTGTATAACAGAAAGTGAGCTAGCACAGGGCTCATCTCTCTGCTCAAGTTTCCTCACCATGAGAGACTGGACCCTAAAACTGTGAGCCAATAAAAACCCCTCCTTCCTGAAATTGTGACTATTGGGTATTTTGTCCACAACAACTAGAAAAGTGGCTAAGACAGCAAAGGAACAGAAAGGCATTGCCACATATCTGATCTATGTCTTCAGGGAGTTCAAGAGCAACTTTCAAAGTACATGTATGAAAAAGAATTCAAAGGCCCAGGCAGCTGGGTACCGGAAGGTGCTGGAAACTCCGGTTTCCTATACCATGGGCCACAACCCCACATAGGGTCATGAGACAATTGGCAATGATAAAAGGCTTCTGAATATATGCTGATGAAAAATAAATTCAGAATCCAACAGGTTATGAATCAACAGTGTCTCTGGCAGTACTAGCCCATGCTACAACACAAGACCGACCTTACTACTGCCTGAAACACTTGGGCTCAGATTCAAGACAACTGTCAGTTATGGCAGCAATGTTTTTATTGTACATGGAAAAAGATTTCCTCTTACAGAAATGTCATGTTTTATTACTGAAAACAGAGACTCAATATTTTCCCAATCCTCAGCATATACGTATTAAATTAGTAAGTCTTTGGCTCATACTCCATTAGAATGTTTAATTTTTTTTTTTTTTTTTTAATTTCAGCTTGCGTTGATGACTAGAGTTTCATTAAAATACGGTCATCCAGTGAATTTCGGCTTGGGATTCAGGCAGAATTTCTAGCAATTTTTGAAAGGCCTTAAACATTCTCCTTCCATTTTTGCACTACATATTTATGTGAGGAGCAACACATTGATGATTATAAAACCAAAATAAACAGCAACTCTGATAGACATGGAAGATGTTCCCGTGTCCTGCAGTATCAAACACGCAGCCAAGGCTCGACGCTTTAAAGTAAAAATAGGTAAGAACATCCATCTCATTGCTATGCAAATTTATGCAAATGTGCTTTACTCTTCAATAAATAGTAGAATTGTATGTATGCCCAATAATTCTTTTTTGGTTTTCTGACAGGGTCTTGTGTAGCCCAGGCTGGCCTCAAATTTGCTATCCAGCTAAGGATAATCTCAAATATCTAATCCTTCTACCTCTACCTTCAGAGTGCCACATCATAGACAACCATCTCCAGTTTTCACTTGATGCTGGGAATAGAACCCAGGGCTTTGTGCATGGTAGGCAATGACTCCACCAACTGAGCTACATGACTAAGCACCCCCCCCCAAGAATTATTTTAAAATAAAGTTTTGTTTTTTTTAAATTTACCATCAGTAAATGTTTGATCTGCATACCTATTTTATATGGCTGTGTATCCAGAGTCAGATACAATATTTCTTGGCTGTAAATGGGTTAAGAGTGGAGAAATTTAAGGAGGCCTACTTTAAGCGATATGAGGAAGAAACAGGCTTAGCAAACAGAACACAACAGTCAGGATGAGTAGAACACATATAGGAATAGACCCAAAGAGCCGGGATCAGCCTCAGCTGCAATGCTTTTTGTTGTGAGGACATGAAGCCTGAGTATTCAGTGGAGCTCTTAAGAATCAGGCACCATCCAAGTTGCTTCATATGAAAAATTCCTATCGATTCTTCATACGATTCTTCATAGTTGCCACTGTGAGCCCAGGTCATGAGTGATGAAACCAAGGCCTAAGTTGATTTAAGTTATCAGAACAAAACACACACTGTGTAAAGTCATGAGCGAGAACCAAAACAACTATGTTAGGCAGGAGACTACCTGGTTAGGAAGATTGTCCCCAGACGTGACAGGTGGCTAGGGACAACCGTCTCACATAGGTACCAATGAAAGTCACACCCTTTAATTTTGGACCCTCAGTTCATACTTTTGGACCATGGTGATTAAACTTGGTTCAACTTGACTGGATCCAAAACCAACTGACAAGTCGGTAAAGCTGTGTGGGATTTTTTGATCCTTTGATTGAATGGGAAGCCTCGGCCTGAATGTGGGCAGTTCCTTCTGGTGGCAAGCCAGATTTAAAAAAAAAGTTGCTTCTTGCCTACTTGCCTTCATGTTATGCTGACAGGTTCATCTACCCTAGTGGTGTCTTCCTGCTATTGCTGCTGCTGCTGCTGCTCCCACCATTGTTCGCTGACATTAGAACTCAGTTCCTTGGCCTTTCAACATACATTGAAGACCAATGACTCTACAACAACCTTACAGGTTTCAGGGCCAGATTGCAACAGGGGCATCTGTATTTTGGACTGAGCAGCTACTGGGTTTTCAGTCTTCCTGGTGTAAAGGCAGCCATTGTTGACTCTCAAGGCCTTGTTGCATAAGTCAACATGGTAAATTTACTTTAAAAGCATATCTACTGAATCAGTTCTGATCTTTAAAAGAACCCTCACTGATACACTGACTAACCACTCAGCAAGATAATGCAGCTCCCAGCTGGCAGTGAGGCTGGACCATTCCTAGGAAGCTTTCTGAATTGGGAATGGCAGGCTGCCCAAAGGGTAGAAGGAGCATGCTTCCTTTGTAAATAAAAAGTTGTATTATCATCACAACTGGCAATGAAAAGGGGGGAATTTTTTTAAAATATATGTCAAATATATTGAAGGAATAGGAGTTGTGGGCTGTTGGGGGAGTTGAACAGAGCCATCCCCTACTGATTACAATTCAAAAGCTTAATGTCTACTCAGCAGAAGCCTGGGCAGGAATGATGTTGGCTGGCAGGTGCTTATGATGGTAGACAGGACTGTATCACTTCTTTCAGCCCAACCCAGGATGTTCTCTGCTAATGGAATCCTCTTCTTAACCAGCTTGGCCTGTGTCATCACCTTCTGGATCAGGATTCTCTCAGGCACATGATCAAAACATCCCCTGGCAGTAATGAGAGTGGCTTTAGGAGACTACTACACCAGGGCAGCTATGCCACCTAGTGATGCCTGGTTGTACTGTTGTTGCCCGGACCACAGTGGCAAATGCCTCAGGGTGGCTTGGTCTTTGCTGCTCTGGGGCAGCCTTTCCACGGGGCAGATCTAAAATCTTGGACTTGGCTTTGAAACATTCCTGGAGGCTGCACTGGCCATTCCCTCATGCTGCAGAAAATACGAGTGACTTCAGGCCAATAGGGAGGAGGCCAAACCTCTAGACTTAGTTGCTAAAGATATGAAGTTCATATCTCCTAATCTGCCTTCTAGCCAAGATGAGGTTGGATTTGTACCTTTGCTCTTATCCTATTAGAGTGTCAGTCAACAGTTTCCTTCCTTCCTCCCTTTCTCTCTTCCCCCCTTTCTCCCTTCCTCCCTTCTCTTTTACTTTCCTTATTTCCTTCCTTTCTATTTTCTCTTTTCCCTTATTTTCCTGCCCCCTTCTCCTTTCTGTTTGTGTCTCTGTGTGCATCTGGGTGTGGAAGTTAATCTCTAGTATCATTGTTCAAGTGCTTTCACCCTGTTTTTTGAGGCAGGGTCTTTCATTGGCCTGGGACTCATGGATTAGGGCTAGATTGGCTGGCCAGCCAACCTCAAGGGTACCCCTAATCGCCGCCTCCCAGCACTGGGGTTACAAGCACACGAACCATCACACTAAGCTTTTTAAAACCTGGGTTCTGAGGAGCAAGCTCGGTTCCTCATGCTTGTAAGGCAAGCGTGTTAGGCGCTCTGCAAGCCCTGTGACCGGAAGTCCCTGGACCTTCAGCATCGGTTGTCTCCCTCACCAAGAAGAACTGCTCTCTCACTGGCAAGCAGCTGAGGTGTCAGTACTAACAAATGTAGCTCTTGAGCCCAGACCCTCTTCTACATTTCATTGACTTTTCATCTGAGTATCATGGTGCATGATGCACGCACAGAGGTAGGAGCCCTGCTCGGTCACTTTCTGCCATATTCCCTTGAGATAAGGTCTTTCACTCAATCTGCAGCTGGGCTGGTGGCCTGCAAGTCCCAGTAATGATCCTGTTTCCATACCCATTCCTGGTTTCTTTGGATGCTGGCTCAGGGTTTGAACTCAGGGTTCCTCGTGCATGTATAGCAAATGCTTTTACTCACTGAGCCGTCTCCTTGCTCCCTAACACTGCTTTCTACCAAGGTCCTGAAGTGAGTAGTGACCCTGGGCTTTACTAAGGACCGAAAGCCTTGGTCCAGGGGAGAAGTGGAGGATGAATGACATTTATCAGACTGTAGTTTCAGAAACTGGATTTGCATCACCAGATCAAAGACGGCTTGTTTGGACATGTCGGTGCTTGCTCTAAGGGAAGCATTCCAGATTGCAAAGCACACTTTTTTGTTTGGTTTGGTTTGGTTTTTTGAGGGGCAGGGCAGATTGTGAGTTTCGTTGTTGATTGTCACTGCTTGAGAATGGCATATGTTCCCATGGTGGTGTATGCTCATGTGTGTGTGGATGTCCACATGTGTCCAGTGTCTTTCTCCATCCCTCTCCACCTTTTTATTTATTATTTAGAGACAGAGCCTCACGGTGTAGCCATGACTGGCCTGAAACTCGCTGTGTGGACCAGGCTGGCCTCTGCCTTTCCGCCTTTGCCTCCCGAGTGTTGAAACAGGGCCTCACGCTGAATCTGGAGTTCACTGACAGGCCAGGCTGGACAGTCAATAAGCTGTGGGAATCTGCTCCTGGCTCCCTAGGTACGGGATTAGGTATACAAGCAGCAGGGCGTGGCTTTTGACAGGGATGCTGAAGGTGTGAACTCAGGGTTTCATGCTTTTCTAACAAGCACTTTCCCGGCTGATCCATCTCCCCAGTCCTGCCATAATGTTTTGACTGACTTTCTACAGTGTATCCATAGAACAAGAACAAAACAAGGTAGTTTGCTGAGCCTCCTGCCTCTACCCCAGCCACTTAGCTGGGGACCTGCTTGAGGAAGGCGGAAGCAGCCTTCCATGTGCTCCTTCCCCAAAGAGATGGAAGGGACATCTCCCTAATCCCCTGCAGGCTCCTCTGGAGCTAAGCTGTGGGGAACTATATAAATAGTCCCCTAAGTGGGGAAAGGCTCCTCATTTCACAATCCTTAATTTCTTTTTATGCTCAAAGTTTCAGCCAAATCTTCCCACTTTTGCCCTTGTAACAACCAATCCTTTAGTCCCAAATCACTTGGTTTTCACCCAAAGCCAATAATCTTGATTCCCATATTTTAAGATGTTCATTGCAAAGAACTCTGACTGTTCACATACAGCTGTCAGCTGCAAAAACAATTTTTTTTTCAAATACAAAAATCTGGCTTTGGTTCTCCTCCCCAGGAGGCTGGATCGTGGCCTAGAGATTCCTGCTGACTACAGGCCCTAGATTCCCTTTGCTCACCCCATCCCAGCCCAGGTAACCCCTCCAGTGCAGAGAAAGCTCAGGGGAAAACGGTGTCCGGGTAGCCTCCATGCGGCTCTGAGCGATCACTCATGCGTTAACTGTGTGCTGACTCTCATAATTCTCTGGTCACTGCTGGCTATGAATCTGGTGTCCAGAGGAGAGCAGAGACTGAAGAAAAAGACCAGAGCCTCAGCCTCAAAGCCAGGGATGCACAGGCTTCCAGAACGTCTCCTGACAACAAAATTCTTCTCCCTTTTCAAGGAGCCACAGACAGCCAACACAGCTGACAGTTATTTTTGTTGCCAGTAGAATGAAGGCGACTTAGACTTCATTTGTCCCCTTAGCAATTGTTCCTTCAGCAAAATATATGTGTTACAGCATTTCTTATGGATGGTTTCCTTTTGGAAAAATTCAAGCCTCACGAATAAACAGAGTAGGAGACATTTCATTTTGGTAATATTCGGCAAAGATGAATCCGTCCTTTGCTTTAAATGGAAACTTTTCAAAATCAGGATAGACCCCATTTCATTTTTATCCCAGGGCTGCTGGTTGGTGGGGAGGATTGGAAAACTGTACTCTTGTCCCAAGAGTTTGGATTGAGGGTGAAGATGGGAGGGAGATGCAGACCTGCAAAGGCTGGTGGTTGGAGGCAGGTGGCATCTTCATCATAAGGGGCTACCCTGCCCTTGCGATGTTTGGAGACGGAACAGGGCAGGAAGGGCAGCATTTTGCTAAGAGCTTTTTGTTTTCCACACAAGCGTTCTCACACATATGCAGAAGCATGCATTAGCCAGGCTTCACATCCCAAGAGGCAGACAGATCTGATGCCCTCTCTTTGTGAGTTGGAAACCAGAGAACAGTAAAAACAATGAGAAGGAGAAGGGTTGGAACTCATAACTGGGTCTGGCGTGTCCAGAGCAGGTGTGTCATCCCAGAGGCTGACGTAGATGGGACTCAAGCTCAAGGCCAGCCTGCACAACTAAGTATCAAAGACAGAAAATGAACAGAGGGCTAGGGGGCATGCTTCGGTGGTAGACTGATTGTCCAGGGTGTGGGAGATCCTAGGTTAAATCTTCAGCACCAGGACATCAATAACAAACTCCACAAACCTTTTAGCACAAGCATTCACCGAGATATGGAAAATCCCGGGCCTTCTCATTTAGAAATCGAGGAAGAGGACCCAGTGTCCAATTTATGATGAGTGTGCTTTCTTTCCTATCAGTGAGCACATTATCTTGAACACTCTAATGACTTGAGAGGAGCAGGGGGACACGAGCATATAGGCCCATCAAACAAGACAGCCATTACAAGCAGCAAACTCCTTGGTCTCCTTCAGGAAAGCAGTGATTGTTCTCCCTGCCCTGACCCCCGCCTTAACTCTCATGTGCCTACAGGAGTCTTGTACATACCTGAGCTCACCCACAAGGCAGCTAAGAGTGCTGCCTGACCATCTCCCTCATTTGCTTCTGTTTGAACGGGAAGCCTAAACCCACCCTTTCTCTAGGGAAGTTTGACATCAAGTTGTCTTAAGGGTCAGTTGTCATGAGCCACTTCATTATCAGCAGTTTATAGTGGAAATGTGCATGACTTTACTAAGTGACAAGGACCAGGACTGGTATTTCTACTGTGGCTAATGTTTACTGAATGCCTTGCCATGTGTAGCAGAAAAATCACTTCTTCCAAAGAAAACATACTAGCCATGCTTGCCCTCCCATCTTACTGGTCACACCTCGCAGATGTTGGGTAAAAAAGGTGTTCCAGGTGTCAAGCTCGTCTCCTGGGCCAGGTTTAGGTTCGCCATGCAAACCTAACCTTAGAAAGAAAGACGTGCTTCACAGTGTTCACCTGGAGGCCTCAGAGATGGTTGAATTGGTGAAATTCTTTGATACAAAGGCATCAGGACCTGAGTTTGAATTGGCAGCAACCAAATAAAACTGCCAAGTACTGTGACACAGGTCTATAACCTTAGTGATGGAGAAAAGGGGGCAGACAGATCTCTGGAGTTCATTGGTGCCCAGCCTGGCTGAAAACGTGAACTTTAGGTTCTGTGAGAGATCCCATCCCCAAAACACAAGGTGGAAACCAACTGAGGAAGATACCTCATGTTTACTTCTGCCCTTCACATGCCAAAGGAGCACGAGCATGTATCCTCATATCCATGTAAGTACATGTCTACACACACACACACACACACACACACACACACACACACACACACACTTCATCTGAATTTTCCAAGAAACCATTTTAAACAAAACACACAAACAGGAAATCACAGTTCCCCTGAACTTTGATCACATACCCAAATTCCTCTCCTGTATTTTTAGAACCACCTCAGCAAAAGCAGAGAATGTCACTGCCAATGTCCATGGGCAACAAACGGAGCCAGCATGGCCTGAGAAGTGTTTTCAGAAAAAGTGGCTTTAAATAATTAACCACAGTGCCCGTCCTCCACTCCTCACCAGTAGACTAATGTCTCTTGACAGGTGAGATTCCTTCACAGGAAGGAGGCTGAGGCTCCAGTTTGTTCAAGGAACCTGCTGCTACCAAAAAGCAGATTTTCATCAAGCACACCAGCTTAGAAAACCCTACGCTTTGTAAGAAACAAATTCACCGTAAATGATCATCAGTATTCAACTCAAAGGGAAAAAAAATTCATATATCATCTGTTGTTTTAAGTGGAAAAAAAAATCTTTGCTTAAAAATAAAACTAATCAATAAAGTAAAAAGCTAGGAGATGACAGCATTAGGGTTAGATACCAGTGCCTGGCTGGAATCTATCAATCAGCCTTATGTGGCAGGCATTAGTTAGTGTGTGTGTGCAGGGGGGGAGGGTGGGGGGTGTGGAGGCCTAAACATAACCTCTGGTATGGTTCCTTAGGTAACCTCCACTTTTATTTTTAGACAGGGTCTCTCACTGGCCTGGGAACTCACCAGGCAAACTGGCTGGCAGTGAGCCCCAGGGATCAGCCTGTCCACATCTCCCCACCTCTTAGCTTACAAGGAGGCATCACCATGCCTGGCTCTCAGGTAGGTCTTAAGGGCTGAACTTAGGTCATTGTGCTTGCAGAGGAAGCATTTTGTCAGCTGCAGTGTCTGCCCAGCCCTAGGCGTTCACATTCTTTATTGAAATTATTTTGCTTTATTTTATTTTCTCTCTCTCTCTCTCTCTCTCTCTCTCTCTCTCTCTCTGTGTGTGTGTGTGTGTTCCTGTGTGTGTGTGCCTGTAGGAGGGATGGGCTATCATGTGTGCAGGGGCACCAATGTCAATTGTCTCCCTCAATTCTTTTCACCTCGTTTTTTGAGCAATGTCATCTCCCTGAACCTAGAACTCATCGCTTCAGCTAAGGTGGCTGACCGTGAGTTCTAGGGATCTACCTATTCCACTGTGATGGTTTGAAAGAAAATGGCCCCCAAAGGCCCATAAGGAGTGGTGCTATTAGGAGGTGTGAATTTGTTGGAGGAATTGTGTCACTTGGGGCAGGTTATTAGGTCTCAGATACTCAAGCAACACCCAATGTGGCATTCTCTTCCTGCTGTTTGAGAAACGTAACTTCTTCTCCAGCACCTTGTCTGCCATGATTCCCAACATAATGTTAATGGACTAAACATTGAAATTTTAAGCCAGCCCCAATTAAGTATTTTCCTTTATAACAGTTGCCATGGTATGGGGTCTCTTCACAGCAATGAAACCCTAAGACACACACCCTGACAGATATTGAATTTAGATATCTTTTGAGCTCTTTTTGTTTTGTTTTGTTTTGTTTTTCCCCCATAGGTGGGTGCTGGGAATCTCAGCTCAGGTCATCACAATGCACAGTAGGCACTTTATCAAGGAGCCATCTCCCCAGCCATGAAAATTCTAATATCACAGGAAGAAATGGAGATTAGAGGGGCTAAGTCTCCTGTTCAAAGGGAAACTGCAACATCGAGAAAGCCTCCTGAGCAGAAATATCAGGATTCCTCTCTGCAATGCTTCAGACCCCAGCTTCCCTCCACTGTCAGTGTCTCAAACTAAAGAAAGGAAAGTGGATGATGGCTGTCAATGCCTGACTCATCCAAGGAAATAAAACCCAGGATTCTTCGGAGGCATGGAGTTAACCAGACTACGGGTAAACATGTGTTTTTCAGCCATCAGCTCCATCACGATGTAATGAAACTGGCTTTCCTCAAAGCCAAAGACACCAGATGGACCATCTTTCAATCTGGTGTTCTTTTCATCTAAATACAGTTCCGGGAATCAAAACAAACAGAAATACAAAAGCATATATGTGTGTATGTGTGTGTGCATATCTCAGAATAAACAGCAAAGAATGGAAGACTTACCAAAACTAGCCCCAAGAAGATGATAAAAAGACAGATATCTGTCCTATTCCCTTTTGCAAATAGCCACTCCTGTTGAGTGCAGTGATAATACCCAGATGTGATTGTTTGAGGGGCTTCTGACAGTGTTTGGCCCACACAGCCTTTGTATTTGTGGTCCCTTTTAGCTCCTGATAGCTTTGAAGGTGTGCACCTTTAATGATCTATGTTTGACAAGAGTTGAAATTAACCTTTGAGTGTGTCTTTCACAGTCAACGTGAAACAACAGAGCAGCTATGATGTGACATTTTGGGTGGGTGAGCTCATCGAAGAAGCCTGCTCTCCGTGCTCTCCCCCAAACACCCAAGGGTATCTCAGCCTGCCAGCTTTCCTTAGACACGACAGGCAGAGGAAGAAAAAGCAGGGAGCCTCAACAAACTCAAGATGGCCTCCACTCAGTCCTGTGCACCTCATTATACAGGCAACAGAGAGGAAGTGTAAGATAAAAAGCAGGCTAAAGGGCTTGTTATTTTTTACTATCAAGCCTTCAGATCACACACACACACACACACACACACACACACACACACACAAAAAAAAAAAAACATTTGAATTCTAGCCCCACACCTCCCCACCCCCATGTGATCTTCCTGCCAGCATTTCTCACCAGAATCACATTGGGAATTTTCTGTTGGGAAGGCAAATGCCTTGAACATGTCTTTAGCTACCATCAAGCATTTTTATGCTGAAAAGTATGGGAAATTCAGTTCTATAGGCAATTCTTCCATATAATGGCAATGGAAAGCAACACAAGATTCTCACTTCTCTTCTGTCTTCTACCCTCACAGCCTTCTGAGTATTTCACCAAGGCTGACTAAAGGGAAGTTAATCACGTTAGAGAGACAGTGTAAACTCTGGGGCTCTGAAATGACCCTGTTTTTTTCAAAAATCCCTCCCTCCCGAGCATAAATAAATACATATCTGTAACAGAACACTGTGAGTAAAGAAGCTTGATGGAGGGGCATCAGGTCTGAAGAGTCTGAGAAGTGATTCAAACCTGGGCATGACACTAAACCTACAGCCTAGTCTCCTCAGACTCCAGCACTTGGGAGGTGGAATTGAAAGGCTCTGTTCAGGGTCATCCTCAGACAGGCACAGATAAGTCAGAGGGCAGCTTGAAGGAGTCAGCTCTCCTCTTCCACTACATGAGACCCAGGCAGTGAATTCAAGCTGTCAGGCTTGGCAGCAAGCATCTTAACCCACTAAGACAGTTTACTGGTCCAGGAAAAGGTCGGCCTTCCTTCCTTCCTTCCTTCCTTCCTTCCTTCCTTCCTTCCTTCCT
>NW_026585691.1:6028594-6087145 GCF_907164565.1 Psammomys obesus | reverse complement strand
CCTTCCTTCCTTCCTTCCTTCCTTCCTTCCTTCCTTCCTTCCTTCCTTCCTTCCTTCCTTTCTTCCTTCCTTCTTTCCTCTCTCTGTCTCTCTGTCTCTCTCTCTTTCTTTCCCATGATGAGTCATCCCCAAGGCCTGGTAATACATAGTTATTATCACAGTATCTTCCTTCTAATATATCTTAGTGACTTGACTCCTCTCCAGTGAACAGAACGAGGAAAATGGGGTTCAGAGAGAAAGAGAGAAGACAAACATGCCTGTTGGTGAACCTGTGGGGGCTGCCTCCATCAGGAGAGCAGAAGGTGAAGAAGGAGAAAGAGGAAATGAGAAAGGGAGGCAGAAGGGAAGGAGGAGGGAAGGAAGGAGGGCCAGAGAAGGGGAAGAAGGGAGCAGGAGGAGGGAGTAAATGAGGGAGAGTGCTCTATTTCCCAGCCATTTCAATAGAACCAGAACAACCAAGATTGCTGCCTACAGAGTAAGAACCCCTTAGAAGCGGGCCAGCTGGGCCATCTGCAGCGCGCCCTCCCTGCAAGATGTTCCTGAGCAGCTTCCAGTGAGGCTCACCCCGCCAAGATCATATTATTGAAGTGTGAGCCTCTCATTTTCTTCTCCCTGCCTACCAAAGACTCGTCCAGCCTCACTCATTTATCACCAAACCATTATCTAATCAATTATATATGTTTCTGGAAGAATACGGGTTCAAAGGCATCATCTTTTCTCCATCCAGGATCTGCTGTGGGGCACAAGGTCCATGACCATGATCTCTGTCCACCATGAACCTTCCCTCTTGTTGGGCCATCCAAGCTCACTGATTCCCCTCGATTTTCTTTACCTATCCTGTCCCCTAAGTACGGATCCTCCTGAACACCAGAATAAGGCATACAGTATCCAAGAGGGGGAAAAAATGGAATTCAGAGCTACTGTTTGGACAGCCAACAGCTATGATCAAGAAAAAAATAACAGAATTCTCCCAAATGGGATCAAAACACTACAGTATTTTATTTAAAAATAAACAGTACTTTGGGACAAGTGCCTCCCAAGTCTTGGTTCCTCAGAGGTGTGGAGGCATCTCTACTGCTTGGAATACTCGTTCCCTAGTCCAAGAGGTGTCCCGGGTCTCAGGAAATACTTGGTGAGGGAACCTGTAAGCTGAGCCTTTAGAGGGAGTGACAGGTTCGCTAGGCAGCACCTGGTGTCGTGCCAGTGTCAGAGTGAGCACCCGATGACACCCTCAGCACCCTGGCATCCAGGCTCCTGTTTCACATGCTCCTCTTGGCTCACCTCTCCTCCCCTCTTCGTTTGGTTCCAGCTTAAGTCAGTACACCACAGGAGCTTGCTTCTCCCTGGCTTGGTCCCCGGTGGTTGCCATGACAACACCCCCTCAGAGTAGGCACTGGATACAGGCCTTCTCTAGTATACCTCCCTACAGGAGGGAGTATGGGTGACCCTAAGGCCCACAGCAGGGAAGATGGAGAAGATCCCAGGCACCCTTGGAGGCACCTTTCCTGTCAGCTTTTCAGGGACACTGTGGACTTCCCACTGTGTTTTCTGCTTCCTCATGCCAAGGAGCACATAGGGAAAGTAGCTTGGGATGCTTCAGTGGCCAAACCACCACATTCATTTTATTGATGGAAGCTAGAATCCCGCTTCAAAGCCAATGAAAATGTCATGCCTAGATCCAAAAGCAGGCATCCTGAAGAACTTGAGGAGGAAGGGCTCTGTTCCTCCCTCCTGGAATCTGGCATGGGTGGGTGGTGGTTACCTGCAGGTGAAACTCATGTCTACCATGTGCTGACATGAAGCAGGAAGGGCATGAGTGGGCAGAATGAGAGCACAAATCGTTCTGGCTTTCCCCTCTTCCCAAAAGTTAATTCCAAAGCCTGAAGTATTCTTAGACACCATCCCTAAAGCATTTTATGGTTGATTCTTCCCTAGGTAAATTAAAATGAATTCAGGTTAACACAGTCGCCTTCCAATTGCAAGAGATAAGAGGGAATCTGAGCTAGTTTGTTGGTTGCCGAGCACAGATCTGCAAAGGTGTAGGGTGTTATCCATTCTTTTTTCAGCACCTGGTATACAGTAGGTACTCGATAAATGTTACCAGGCTAAACATTAAAAATTAAAAAGCCCTGCTGATGAAGCCAGTGGCTGACCCAAGGGCCACGGCTACTCTCGTATGTGTGTTCTTGTGTGTATGTTTTCAGGTAAGTATGTGTGTGTTCATGCATGTGTGTGTGTGCATGTGTGTACGCAGGTATGAATGTGGGTACATGGGAGACATGGCATGTGTGTGGACCTAAGAAGACAGTCTTGGGCATCAGTGTTCATCTCCCACCTTATTTGAGATAGCGCATCACACAATAGCTGGCTAGAGCATCTAAGAATTCTGCTGTCCCTGCCTCCCATGTTGTCTCAGGCACGCTGGGATCACACATGCACGCTACCACATGTGATTTCATGTGGATTCTAGGGATCTGGATTCCTCCGGTCCAGGCTTGCATGGCAAGCATCATATTCTCTGAGCCTTCTCTTCTACTCCATGGCCAATGCTTACCAAGCAACCTTTCGTCTGAAGATGGAGACATTGCCTTCACAGCGACCAAGGCATGAGAACAAACTCAAGGCTTTTGCACATTGTGTCTAGCCAAACCCACAGGACTAAGCAAACCCAGAGGAGGACCTTTAGGGAAGTATTCAAAGATGTGGGATGAAGCCAACAGGGAAGAGTAAGGGAGTGTAATTCAGGAGGAGCAGACTGATTAGATTATAGCTCGGAGAGTTGGTGTCCACTCTGGAGCGAGCAGCTTCAGAAAGTCCCAACAACACTTACCTGCTATGTACATATTAATTCATGTATTCAGTGTGCAGGGCACCCTAGGTACGGTGATTGATGGCGGCGCTCTCCTTTCCCAGGTGCACAGAGACCCAGCTGGAACTCTGTGGGAAAGTCATCCCCATCCCGAAATGGGAGCGCTTACAGGCCTCAACACCCCCCTCCCCCCACCAAGAACAGATGATGAAATACGCAGTATAGTGAGGCATCCCAATTTACAGGAGCACGTTCTCTAATTCGTTATATGCTAATTTGACTATGATAGGATTTACAATGTGAATGTATCGCCTGAGATTAAGATCCATAGCACTGAAAAATGAAAAATGATAACCAACTGTAACAGCTGGGGATGCAGCTCGTTTTGTAAAGTGTTGGAAATGTGAGCATAAAGACCTGAGTTCCATCCTCAGCACCGTGTGAGAAGCCAGGGAGGCAGAGTCAGGGGATTTCTGGGGCTTGCTGACCAGCCATTCCAGCATCCTTGGTGAGCTTCAGGCCAACGAGAGGTCCTGTCTGAAAGGAGATGGGGATGTTCTTGAGGACAACGCTCTGGCTACCCTCTGGCCTACACACACACACACACACACACACACACACACACACACACACACACACAATTTGAAGACGATGGTAATGTAATACATCAGGAATAAGGTCTTGAAACACACATGGTTTTCCTGGTACCTAGAGATCTTCAGGACACAGCCACAAGTACCAGGCTGGCCTTGCAGTACCCACCAATCAAAACATGCATCTCCATGGCACCCACAGCCACATAATCGAAGGACTGGAGAGGATCTCACCTGTCTTCTCTGTGGGGCCTCTGATGACTAAGAGGCCAGGTCACACAGAAAACATGGACTCTCTTTGGTAGGCGTTAGCTTACTTTCTAGAAAGCAAACTTTATGCAAAGCTGTTGGACCCCTTTACAGGGACAGTTTGATGTTGAGAACATGCTAGGTTAAAAGGTAACCTAAAGCGCAAATCTCCCCTGAACTTGGTGGAAATGTTGTCTCATACTATCTAAATGGAGAGTGGCTCATAATTGTCTGACCTTGTAGCTATACAAAAGGTTTTTGCACATCAGCATGATTAACTGTGCAGTCAAGGGTGAAATAACATCCTGGAAAGATCTGGAAGGAAGCTTGGGTCTCCTGTTCACTAGCTGTATATTCTTAGAAGCATCCTTGATGGTTTCTCGATCCTCCCGCTTTTCCTCTTGCAGATGGGGTGATGACGAGGACCACTGGGACAAATGGATAACTAAAATGTACAGTGCTGAGGGAACAGCTCTGCATACAGTATGCACGCGATTCCGAGTCACCAATGTTATCAGAACAGACTGCAAATACTTAAACCATAGCATTTCAACTTGTTATTTTGTTTTTTTAGACAAGGTCTCACACAGCCCAGGCCAGTTTTAAGCTCACTATGAAGCTGAGAAGGCCAGGGAACACAGGCATGTTTGCCTCTCAAGTGCTGGGGCTACAAGAGCCTGACACTATAGCAGGGACAGAACCCAGCGCTTCATGCATACCCTGGAGAAGCACTCCACCAACTGTGTGACATCCCCAATTCCTGGCTTTTCAATTTGAAAAAACCCAAATCTGGTTTCCTGGGAAAACGAACTGGTGCTATGAAAATGTGAGCCAGTGCAACTCCACAACTGTAAATGCTGGAGAAGCCAAATTCTAATCCTTAGCTACCTCTCCGTGTTCTGTGCTGCGTCACTGCTTGCAAGGCCTCTCTTTGACTTCAGAAGGAAGCATAAACGTATGCCCCAGCTGATGTCTCAGCTCCGTCAAGTCATGCCACTCTGGAATCACCCCCAAGGGCAGCAATGGTGGGAAAAGTCAACAGAGCACATTTTATAAACCACAGTTAGAGGACAGAGAGATAGGCCGTGGTTATCACATTACGTAATTAGCCCTGACCCTCTGGGGAGGAAGTGCCAATTCGTACCAAACGCAATCTCATCTCACTTTGAAGAGGAAGATTCCAACTCCTATCGAGTCACTGAGAAGGATGGCTACAATCATTTAGTCAGTCTCCACCCAAGATGTGTGAAAGGTGATTTTAGCGTGCCTCTTCTCAGGGCCAGATATTTCAGCACGTCTTCATTTTTGCAATGTCCTACAATGCAAAGACATCTTTATGAGGCCCATTCTCATTAACCTTAAGGGGACCTGGGAGGCCACATTTCAAATATGGGCTGTCCGTGACTCAGATTCACTGTGAACACACTTGGAGAGCTTGTTGAACGTGGAGGTCAGCCCCTCTCCACATTGTTTCCGTGTGTCTGAAGAACAAGGATAGGCTGTTTTTCACAACCTCTCCAAATTTCTCTAACATCAGTGGTCCGCACCATAAAATATAATCTTTGATCATCAGCATGGAAAGCATGCAAGTGGCTAAGACACACACACACACACACACACACACACACACACACACACACACACCATGAATTAAGACATTTCTGCTTCCTCTCATCATCAGGTAGCAAGAGAAACTACTGCCCAAGATTTCCAACACCTTTCATGGTCTAGAAAGAGAATTCTAGAATGTCTTACTGTTGTTGGATAATTATTAGACTCTAGAGGTCTACTCTATGCCAACTAGTTCCCAAATAATCAAGACAGAGACCTTTTAGATTTATAAAAGATTTAGAACACCATAACTGTGCAGATATTAACCCTCTAAGCTAGTTTGCTATTTCCCAGTTACACACCCCAAGTTACTTGCCATAATTGTTCCTGCCTGGTCTCCTTCTGTTCCATCAGGCCAGCCCTCATGGCCACGTGCTCAGGGTCCATACTGGCCCATAGCCACTTCCTTCTCTCTGGCTTCCTCTTCTCTTTCTCTCTCACCTGGTGGTCTCCACAGGATGCTAAGCACAGGAACCTAAGCTCTGCCTACTTCTCTTCTGTAGAGTTACAGGCTTCTCACTATTTTATTAAGCAACCAACTTTAAATTGGAGACCAGGGTTTACACAATAAAGGCCAGTGTACATGAGAATGCACTCATCTGGGCAGCAACCAGATCTCGGGGGCCAGTATTTAGCATTTGAGTATGTAGCCCCAGACCAACCCCCAACATCTTACTTAGCTAAGTGAGAAGTAACATTGTCCCCAATCCCAGGCCATCTCCCTGAATTCAATGTTATCTCACTGCTTGCCTTGAGTTGCTCAGTCTTCCCCAGCTCCTCCCATAACAGAATCTAGCGCAAATTACTCAGTGTTCTCAGCACATCAAACAGAACAAAAATGACTAGAGTTTAGATAAAAACATATTTCAGGTTTCCATATATTTTACAAAGTGTCTGTAATGTTATAACTCAAAAGTTGACTCAATGTCAACTTGTTTGCCTTCTGAATGAGGGCAAACAGGATAGACATCAGAAGTAGGAGAAGACAGGGAACAGGACAGGATCCTGCCTTCCACGGGGGGGTTCTGAAAGACTCTACCCATCAGGGTATCGAAGGAGATGCTGCGACTCATAGCCAAACTTTGGGCAGAGTGCAGGGAAGCTTATGGAAAAAGGGGGAGATAGAAAGACCTGGAGGGGATAGGAGACCAACGAAGTAAAAAAACCTGGACCCAAGGACCCACAAAGCCAAAAAACCTGGGCCCAAGGTCCCAACCAAGGACCATGCATGGAGATAACCTAGACCCCCCCACTCAGAGGAAGCCCATAGGCTGCTCAGTTTCCAAGTGGGTTCCCTAGTAGGGGAGCAGGGGCTGTCTCTGACATGAACTCAGTGGCTTGCTCTTGATCACCCCCTGCCCCCTGGGAGATGCAGCCTTGCCAGGCCACAGAGAAAGATAATGCAGCCATTCCTGATGAGACCTGATAGGAGAGGGTCAGATAGAAGGGGAGAAGGTCCTCCCCTATCGGTGGACTAGGAGAGGGGGATGGGAGGAGAAGAGGAAGGGAGGGGGGCTGGTAGGAGATGACAGGGGGAGGGGGCTACAGATGGGATACAAAGTGAATAAATTGTAATTAATAAACAAACAAACAAACAAATAAATAAATAGAGTTGGCTCAAATGACATGCCAAGCAAAATGTGCCCACTGGTGCAATGTTGGCATGACTGTTTTGGAAGTAACCAAACTCTTTCTGATTGGATTGGAAGCCTGATGCACATGAGGGAATCCGGGCCTGATACTGTAAGCATGGTTAAAAGCCTAGGGCTGGATAGGGCATGAGCCCTAGGCCTGGGCTACCTGAGATTCTGCTTTTTTAAAAAAAAAAGGCTAATATATGTGTACATGCATAAGTGATGAGTAGGTTTAGTCCTGCCATCCTGGTTAATGTTTAGTGGCCATATTTAAGGAAGCATTATGGGAAGGGATAACACTGCTCTGTTTTCTGCATCCATGGCTAAAGACTGATGACCTGCATCTCCAGTTATAATAGTTATTGACAACTGATCCTTGCATTAGTCTAAACTTATAAACTCCTTTTTAAATTTTAAGCTGTGTCATTAGATTCAGAGTGCTCTTGTCAAGCTGTTTCATTGTAGTTGTAAAATGAAGTAATGATGATACTGTCGAGGGCAAGTGATGACAGTGGTCATCCATTAAGTACGGCTGTAAGTTTTCAGAAGTCTTGGTGTTCCGTGTTATCATCTCACGGCATGTTTTTGAAGCCACTGTCAGATGTTCAGGAAATAAAATCAAGAACTCTGGTGAGTAGCTGATGGTCGGCAGTCACACAAACTCAGAGAAGCAGGCATTTGGACACGGGAGTTCTTGTTTGGTACCCTATGACACTTCCCTCAAAACCTGCAGAGCTGCTTGGGGGGACAAAGCCATGTTCACCTCACGCCTCTCTATAGTCTTATAGATTCTCAATCCACCTGGCCTCTCAACGCTCTAAATAAGAGATACAAATACATTTCCTTGCCCCAATCTGGCAATGTCTCAAATCTGCTGGGTAATTTAATCATCCATCAGATACTTCTTTGGTTTTTGGGCTGTTCATATGTGCTGGTCCATGTGTAGACTGTATGACAGATGGGCAGACAGGTGCTTTTAGTGGGGATTCTAATACCACCCGGTTACACTCAGCATTTGGTCTTCTTTCTTTACTGAAACCACAATGTCTTAGTCAAAGCCGTGTGCAAAATGCCTGAGGTGACTTATAGGCCCATTTACAGGGTTGTTACCTGTAAGTCTGGCTGCTCATCTCCAAAAGCAATCTGAATTATTTTGTCCAGAGGTTCTATGTGTGTGTGTGTGTGTGTGTGTGTGTGTGTGTGTGTGTATGTAGCATATTTGACCCACTCTTAGAAAGATCCCAAAGGTTCACTGTCCAAATTATTATATAAATGTATTGCTTTGGACCAGCCCTAAGGAAACCTAAAGGTCTACAGTGCTTATAGAACAGTAAGTATCTGGCCATTGTTTCCTGCCTCTAAGACAGTCTCCACCCAGTGGAGACTGATAGAATTTACCATTTCCCTGATAGCATTCCCCAGCATTTGTACTTGAAGGAAGAATCTGAAAAAATTCGCTACGACAATGGCATTGATTTTTTCAAATTCTCTTGATGCATCTTTAGTTGTCCTATGCTCTTTGCCGTCTCAGGCTTGACTTGAGAATCTCTCGATACTTGGCACATCTAAGCCTACACAGTGAGGCGGAGAGGTGCCTGTGCTGTTATTCTATATACATGGACCATCCATTTGGTGAACATAGGTCAATCGTGAAAGACTGGGATTGCTCTGCCCACACTGAGAGTCTCAGTTATGGGGGATGACTGCATTCATCTGAGTAAGCATGACCCTGTTGTTGACCTTTAACCCCAAACCTGCAAGTCACCCAGTGAAACAGCAAGCACTGTATTAGGCACAGGAATAGTTCAAGCCACCCCTCCACTGGCTAGAAACAGAAGCAAGAACTCTTTAAAATAAGATGATTTTAGTCTGATAATGATGCGCCACTGAAAGCAATCTGTGAACCACTCCCCAACAGCACAGCGACACTAAATGCACTGTACGCAATACACGATCAGTCTTTTTATATCCCTGCCTCCTAATCCTTCCTAACAGCAACACTGACTGACATGCGCATCTTTTCCGCTCCCCCTCGGAGTGATAGGCAACAGCAAAAGCAACCATGAACTGAGAAAAGCTAGCGGCTGGCACTGTCTATTCAATGGCATACTATGAGCAATTAAGAGAGAGAGAGAGAGAGAGATTAATCAACCAGTAGTGAAACCAAACATTCGCAGAATCCAGCACTTACTCAAAAGGCTCAATGTGTAGCGGTGTGCCCTTAAAAAATAAACTAGGTTATTGCACAAAGAAGTCAAATGGGAGAAAGTGTCGGCTCTTTTCCAAACTGCAGTGGCCACGAAAAGGGTTTTACAAAATAAAACTGGGTGGAGAATCTAAGATCCAGGGGAAGTGGTGGCATTCCAGACTGGAGAAAAGCAAGAAGACCTGTCAGGAAGGGTAAATACATTAGTTTAGCAAAGTCACGGTGAGAGAGGGCAGAGGGAAATAAAGGCAAAGGATGTAGGGTCCGGGGAAAGAGGAAGGGGCGAGTGGAAACAGCTGGAATTGTTCAGCTGTGTCAACATTCGGCCGCTTGGCAGATTGGCTAGCAAAGTGTCATCTGAAACCAATTACATTCCCAAAACCCCATGGACCCAGTTCATAACATTGATTAATCCACATTGTGAAAAAGTCCCCAAGCAAAACTAGACCAGCTGTCAGCCCTTGGAGCTCAAAAAAAAAAAAAAAAAGAAAAAGAAAAAAAAAGAAAGAATAGAAAAGAAAAGAGAGAGAGAGAGAGAGAGAGAAAGAAAGAGAGAAAGAAAACCATTGCTTAAGGGGAAAAAGAAGGGGAAAAAAGAGGAAAAAAAGAAGAAAAGCACCTCCTAAAATGTTGGAACTTTCAGAAGGTGTGCCTTCTGAAATAGAAGATGGAATTTTTTTTTTTTTTTTTACCAGAACTGACTATAATTAGAAAAGTCAGGGTCATGTTAAAATAAACTCAGTCCATTCCCAAAGTCAGAACACAATGGGACCGAGTCTCTGATGCTGTGTGTCCTTTCATTCCCTTCCAGGAGACCAAAATCCTGTATGGTTTTGCTCTTTATTGTTTTCAATGCACTGAACCAATAAAGCGTAATTATATTTCATTCATTTTCTTTCTTCTGTATGTTCATGTGTGTGCATATTCGTGCATGCTCATGTACCTGTGGAGGCCAGAGGCTAATACCAGTATCTTCCTTAATCACAGCCTTCTTTTTCCAAGACCAGACCTCTCCCTGACTTGGCTAGGCTGGCCGGCCACCAAGCTTCCGGGATCAGTCTTGCCTCCCAGAGCTGAGATCGTAGGTGTGTGCCTCCACGCCCAGCTGTAGGTGCTGGTGATTAAACTCAGGTCCTCAGGCTTGCACACTGCCAGCACTCTACCCAGGAACCTGACTCCCAAGCTCTCATCTATTTCCTTTAAATTCTTTAAATTTAAATTCTTTTTATTCCATTTTGTTCCATTAAACAGGTGTGGAAGTGTTTGCCATCTATTGGATTTACAAGATTGTGTGTGACTTGTAACTGAGTCAAATAAATGATTACCATAGCCATTGGGTGTGTAGAAGTACTTGTGCAGAACCCAGAAAGCACTCACAAACACCACTGTGCCTCCTGGGACCCCACGTAACTTCCATTCCCTCTGGAAGAGCCTCCCATCGGAAGATGACAGGGTGTGAGGAGAGCCTGCGGTCCTTCTGCTAAAGCAGAAGCGACTAGGGTTCTATGGGGTTCTGTGAAGGGGGCCTGCTGCAGCCATGCAACCCTCTATGAGAAGGCTCTATTTCTGGCCTCAAGTAGCCACTACGAGGCAGTGGATATCATATCACAGGGCTCTTCGGAGGGTTGGCTGGCTTTTCTCATAGAAATAAACCACATGCTTGCTCAGTTGTTCATTCACTCAGCAAACACTTGCCAAATGTAGACTCGGTATCAAGCACCGGGCTGCACCCAAGAAAAACAATGAATGTATAGTGAGTTTGTACTTCTTGTTAAGATTTTAGAATGTGGAATAGTCAGAACAATGGGGCAATATTGCTTGCATTTTCCTTACTCGTACTAATTTGGATTTCAAAGTTTAGAGTGGTAAGTACTGAGTGGAACCTTCTGTGCCAACAGCTGTCTATGTAATGACTTTCTAATAATTGACCTTTTTCCCCCAAGGAAGAGTTTGAGACATAGTTTTGTTTGAGTATCTCTGACCAGCCTCAAACTTACCATCCTCCTGCATCAGCCTCTCTACTGCTTGGATTATGGGTTTGTACCACCATGCCTGCCATATAAAACATTTTACCCTGCATCTTGTAGATGAGTCAGCTGATGCACATGAAAGCACGAAAATGGGCTACCCATGGCCGTGTAACCAGAAAATACTATAGTTTTACGGAAATCTAGGTCTGTCCCATACTTGACTCTGTGTTCTTTAAAAAACAATAAAAATGCAGGAGGCTTTGAGAGATAGCTCAGTGGTTGAGAACACTTGCTTTTCTTACAGAGGATCCAGATTCAGTCCAGAGCCTTCCCACCCCCAACACACACAGAGAAATAAATAAAAATAAATTTTTTAAATGCACAGATATATTATGCTTGACACGGGCTTTTCTGAGCCTGCTGGTGAGTCTCAAAGCATGCAAAATATATTTCCTACTGGGAAATGCATTCAGAGTTAGCAAGAGACTGGATGAAATTGGACTCTAAGAATATAAGTAGTTTATGTATTTGGACTGCATTCTAGGTTTGCTTCCTCCACTGCAAATGCCCCATAACTAATCTAGTGGCCTCCTCTGTTGAAATGTCACCCTGTTACTGCAAATTTTATGAACTGAAATATGCCTTTGACAAATTGATCTTTTTCCTTCTACACACTTTTACGCCCATGTCTCATGGTACAGACCAATTTGACCTGTATAAGGCTATTACAGACTCATGTAGTCCAGACCTTGCTTATCATTGCTAGCTACAGCCTCGGACTTGAAAAGGGAAAGAGAGAAAACACAGCCCACAATTCCCTGTGTAGGCCAAGAAATACAGGCTGAATTTTCTTTCAGTCAGGGTTCAAAATGGGAAGATCAAAGCTAATAACAAAAAGTTATTTTAGAAGTAAGAAAGACTTCTTCAAATAGTAGCAACATCTTCAGATTTTTTTTTTGTGTGTGTGTATACTCTGTGCTGAGTATTGAAAGATAGGGTGGGTGAGGGAGGGAAGAGAGGCAATGAAAGGATGTGGAGATGGGATATGAAAGAAGCCTGGAATAACCATCAGAAACAATAGCTAGGGGCTGGAGAGATGGCTTGGTGGTTCTCTTGGCATTCAAGCGTGAGGACTAGAGTTTGGATTCCCAGAATTCCCTTTAAATGCTGGTATGTGTGGTGGCCTGCCTGTCATTCCTGCCTTAGAAGAAGACCAAGGCTGGGGATTCCCGGAACAAGTGGACTAGAAGACTAGCTAGAGTGACTCTGGGTTTGATGGAGAGCCCCTGCCTCAGAGAACAAGGAGGAAAGTTGATGGAGGATGCTATCTGGATCTGGTATCAACCCTCATCACGCACACACACACACACATCCACACACATGTGCATGCACACACACACACACACACACACACAAGCACGAACCACTCACATACAACGTGCATGCACACACATGGGTGTGCTCACAAGAATGTGCACACACCAAAACACACACACACACACACACACACACACACACACACACACACACAATTGCAACAGAAAACAAGATTCAAGCCTCTAGATGAATCCACTAATTCTTCCTTCTAGTTCTTCACCCTGGAGGATATTTATAATTATTGTTTTTTAAATGTTCACGATGTCACAGATAAAGAACACCAATTGCTCCCAACAGAACTCTTAACTACAGTATATGTTAAGAAAAGCAAATTACTGTTTATACACACGGACAGGATTGTAAATGAAGGCAAGCACGTTACAAATTAGACTGTGCTGAAAGCAAGCCAAGAGCCTGCCATTTCTTTCTTTTCACCAACATGCACTACCTGCCTGCCGGTCCCTCCGCAGACACGAGCTCCGACAAGTCTGTAAGGAGAAGAGCGAGTCGATGGATATTCTTGGGATTTTAGGATGTAATAGAAGCAGAACACTGTAAGCAAAGTTGCCTGTGTTCCTCCTATCCAAGCCTCTCTGAGTCACCGGGGTGCCGAAGTTATGAATATAAGTTCTGAATACAGACATTTGGGCAACAACTCTACATGTCTAGGATTTTAATAATCTAACTCAAGAGTTGTACATTCAACAGAGAAAAGCGAAACTTAACACAAGTGAAGTTCCATGTAAGTCCCACGGAATTTTTCTCCGTGCAAATGCTTTAACAAAATGACTTTGCACTGAATTGCTTTTTGAATGGTAATTTAAAAAAAATTGTAAAGTCTGACTTATTTACAGAAAATGTGTGTGAACTGGGAGTTTAGACTCATCCACAGAGATACTCATCCACAGAGATGGGACCCTGTGGGGAGCCAGGGAACACAGTGCGAGTTCTATCTCGTTGGCTGTGGTACTGTTTGAGGATTGGGTCCTTATCCAGAACAGGACACAGTTTATAATACAAGCCTTACCACCGTGTTAAGTGTTCGGTGCCTCCAATCCTCCAGCACTCTAGAAGTGACTTCCAGGACATAAGGTCCGAACAGACTCAACAGAGTTTTGCAGCAATAGAGGACTCTGGATGCAAAGACTTTCCTATCTATGTCTGGGCACCAGCAAATGTACACACTTTCAAGAGGACTTTGGGAAAACAGGATGTGCATGCGTGCTCCAAAATGAAAGTGGCCAAGGTGCCTACCTGGTTCTGGTGCTGCAAACAACCCAGGGAGCTTCTTGTGATTCACAAACCAAAACCTTTGGTTTGGTTGTAAGGCAAGACAAAAGGGCAGAGGACAGATGTGCCCCCCGTGAAAACAAATGCCCTCATTGTCCCATTCTTATTATAAGCCGAAGCATTCAGTGAGGTGTGGGATCATGGACGAGAGGGATCTTGAAAGCCTGGCTTTCTCTGCTCATGGTGACATTGAAGAGCATCTAGTCCCTTTTCCCCATAGCACCATCTGTCACTGCTCCGTGGCTTCAATTATCAAATGGCATGAACTGCCTAGGAAGAGCACGGTTGCTTACTCTGTGATTCTGTGACCTATTTCAACTCAAAGGGGTTCTAAGGATTTGGGCTCAGGGAGAAAGGACAGCAGACTCATGCAGAGGTAAGGAGACACCAGAACTGAGATGCTCACCCAGCTCTTGGGGTATCTGACTTGAAGGCAGGTAAATATTCAATATGGGTGTACATATTTGCTTCTTGAGTGAATTCCCTCATCAACACGGTGTGCCACTCAATCTTCAGCTTAGGGGCAAACAATAATATCACTGAAATTCTGTAGAGAAAGTGGCAGAAAGACATGTGGCCTCCAGGAGCTATAGTTTTGCATACTGGGATTAGATAGCACTGCTTTGGGCTCACCTAGTGCTGAGACCAGGACTTCTGATGTGCAGTCAGGTTCCACCAGGGCATAGTACATCCCTGGGTGTTGGTGTTTGTTTCCTTTGAAACGAATCTTGCTGTGTAGCCCAGGATGGCCTGGAATTTGTATTCTTACTGGCTTGGTCTCTCAAGAGCACAGGTGGGCTGCACCATACCTGGCCTACCCTTGGCATTTTAAACTCAACAAACTCACCTGTTCAGTGGCCTTTAGAGGACTTCAAAATGAGTGAAAAAACAAACAAACAAACAAAAAACAGATACCTTTGGTAATTCATCCACCAGTCCTGAGCTCACCGCCTTTGGATGCAGGCCTCTTCCTGTATGAAGTCTCATTTGCATTTAGCCCTGATATGAGACTTCTCAGGATTCCTTCTGGTCTATCCTCTCCCTTTCCAATTGCCTTGGTACAGCCAGAGCAGACGCTGAGCTAACCAGCTGCCCATATCTGTGACTACTCAGTGCCACCCCTGTCCAGCATAAGGCAACAGCCTTGTCTACTGGCATCAACACTCAGCAGGTAGCCTTCAGGTTCTTGCTTCTATGTGGTCCTTACACTCTAGACTTGGTAATACTTAGGGTTCTAGTTGCTCATGGAAAGGCTAGCTGGGAAGAGAGGCCATAGTTAGGTTGGCCTAACTCAGCCATAGCCCCAGAGAGGGTTTACACATATATGTTCTCACATAAAGGCATGCAAACATGTCAGTAAATTAATGAAGTCCTTTGCTCACACCCCGAGTTGGCATTCTTACTGATAAACCACCGTTGCAGGGGCAAACAGAGGTCTTAATTTTGGGCCAAGTTCCCAAAATTACCCTAGTCTCAACAGAGCAGAGTGTCCTATGAATCAAGACAGGACAGATAAAATTATCTCGTTCACAAAATGGGAAAGCTTGGGTCCAGTTAAGTTTAATGAGGTTAATGGGTTTTCCCAGAGTCTCCAAGCTACCAGAGCAGAGCTACGCACTGACCCGAGTTTTCCTGGTCTAACCTTTTCATCACATCACAGCTGCTCAGATGTTGAGCAAGAATTAGTGTCCTTCCCTGCCTGGGCATGCATACTCAGTAGAGAAATGAGGAGACAGTCAGGTCAAGGTAAGAACTACCCCATTTCACACCTGCCCCACACGCTCATGATGAACTACATGCCTTCTGGAGCTGCGACATCCAGTATGGACTGAGACTAGTAATCCTGACACATGAACATGCATCAGCAACACTTGAATGGCCTGGACCCCACAGCTGCTGAGGGCAGGCCGAAAGGTGTACTTAGTTATTCGTTCATTCATTGTGTGCAGGTGTGTGTATGTGTATATTTGCTTTGTGTGAGGGTGAGGATGTGTGTGTGTGTGTTTATGTTTGTGTGTGCTCCGGTACATGTACACACAGCTGTGCCCGTGTATGGAGACCTGAGGTCAACCTCTGGTATCCTCCCTTAGGTGCTACCTACCTTGTTTTCTGAGATGGGTTCTCTCACTGAACCTGGAGCGCACCAAACAAGTGAGTCTTGCTGGTCAGTGAGCCCCAGGGATCTGTCTGTCTCTAACCTACGCTGTCCTGAGGTTAAAAGCAAGCACCCCCGTGCCAGGCACGTCACATGTGTACTGGGGGTTGAGCGCAGGCCATCAAGCTTGGGTGGCAAGCACTTTCTCCACTGAGCTATGTCACCAGCTCCACGACGTATATTCGAAACACACACTTAGTTGCTGCTGCTTCTACTGGTGGCGTGGGCATTTGAGCACACTGGCGACGCATTGGCACTTGGTGGCTTTTCTCTTCCCCGAGTGTCATTTATTACTCCACATGTGGCAGATGTGCTTACGGAGCAAACAGTAAGGAAGGAGGGCATCCCCTTGATCATCGCAACAAAAATATTTAAGCTGCTTCAGTCACCAGCTCTGTTAGAGACCCGGTGGTATCCATGAGATAAAAGCCCCTGCCCTCTAGGAATAGAGAAACTAAAGATAGACGCCATTCATGTGGCCTCGCTCACAGAGATAAGGCTGCCATTTTCAGATTAGAGTAAATCCCACAGAATAAAACAAAAGGCTTACAGCAGAGACTGTGAGGTTCCTTGGGAGGGCTCTGAAGTTTGCACATTTTAATTTGCAGCGATAGCATCGCCAGGCTGTGGATCATGGTGCAGACATTACAATTGTATTTAAACATAATTCTGAAGTCAGCTTGCATCCCTCAACCTAATGGTGGATGAGTCCCTCCACTGCCTTTTCGTAGCTCTGACAGGCAAGCAGGCCGTGGAAGGCAGCCCCCACCACTATCAAAGATCTGTGAACTGTTTGGCTAAAGCAGAGGAATAGCAGGGTAATGACCATCTTTCATTCTACCCTCTCCCTTGCTTGTTCAAAGCAAAAAGCCCATAATTGCTTCTTGAATTACACACAAGTGGGCCGTTGACTGGGGCTGTAATTCAGCACAGGGAGGCAAGGAAAACACTAAAACAGCCTCTGTTGAGGTGGTGTCTGTCTTAAATGGAGGAAGCACTGCGAAGGGACC
Source organism: Psammomys obesus (assembly GCF_907164565.1). NCBI lineage: Eukaryota > Metazoa > Chordata > Mammalia > Rodentia > Muridae > Psammomys > Psammomys obesus. Next base: position 6,070,241 of record NW_026585691.1, on the reverse strand, counting down.
CTGCCTTGGGGCGGGGTGGGGGGAACCTTTGAGTGGAGAACAAAGTTCTTATAGCGCAGCTGGAGGCAGTGGCAGAGGCTCAACCCATCCTTAACTTTCGGTGACGGCAGGTGTCATCCGGAGTTCTCTACTGTGGAAAGGGAAAATAAGGTGGAGGGAGGGCTAGAAATCATTTTAGGAGAATGCCACAGGCAGATAGCTCGGCTGTCAAGAGCACTTGCCACTCTTCCAGAGGACCCGAGCTGGGTTCCCAGCATCCAGTTGGGCAGCTCACAACCACTTGTAACTCTAGCTCCAAGGGATCTGAGGGCCTCTTCTGACTTCTACAGGCACCTGCACTCATGCGGCACTCACTCAGACGCACCCTCACATACATAAATAAACACACATCTTTCTTTAAAGAAGAAGGATAACACAGAATGCTGACAAGCCCCTGTCCCTAACGCAAAAGACCTCAAAGCTTAAGGAAACCCAGGATTTTAGACTGAGTTTCAGGCCTTTCACCATCTTGTCCATTCTACGTAAGAAAGAAAAGAACTAAATTTCCTTTTTTATCTTGTTTGTGTATTTGTTTGTTTGTTTGTTTGTTTGTTTTGAGATGCTGGGAGAGTGAGCCCAAGATCCTTGTGAATGCTAGCCAAGCACTCCGACACTGAGCTGTATCCCCAGCCCCTCAGAGAGGAAGGCTCAGAGAAGATAAAGAGACTGCAAGACTCAAGTGATGACAGTAAAATCATCTTCGAATCCACAACTGTCAGACTTCCGGATTCAATCTCTCTCTCCCCCACGTTCTCTCCCTTCACACTGATGATGCCCCGGTAAGAAGGGAGCATTGAGTGTTCCTGCTCTATCGTCTACCTTGTTGCTGACGTCAGTAATGAACAGCAGCAGGTGTTCAGCGGTCTCTTGTTTGGGAGAGGAATGGATGGGTACAAGCGGACGGCATGTGTAAGCCCTGCATAACTCTGCCGTTAGTAAAGATGGGCAGGGCCCAGAGTGGCATCAAATTCTGCTGGCCTATCTTAGGCCTGGCGTCATAAAAATCTCTGGATACCAAGCAGTCATGGTTACTGTGTCATGCTGAGGCCTTTCGACCACATCAGCTGCTTGCTGCTCATCTGCTCATAATGGGTATACAGAGGACATAATGTGGCCTGGCTTGCTCTCTCTGAGTAAGATCACCGTTGCTAGATAGGGTGTGAATGTGGCAGCCATTCAGATGTGTATACCAACACTGGGCACAAATAGATGTGGAAAGAATTCAGGTCAGTGCAACCATTAGTAACAGTATCTTCCTCCTTTCCTGGGAGCTGATTCAGACTAGGGTTTCATTCCCCACCCGCCCCAACGCCAAGAAAGAGACAGGGACAGAACTGTGGCTCCTAGAATTACAACCATTTTGTGAACTCTCCCTTCGACTCACAGGCTGGTCAGTGCCTCTCTCTCTCTCTCTCTCTCTCTCTCTCTCTCTCTGCATCTGCAGACATTTCTCACAGGAAGAAAGTAATAAGGCGAACAGTCACAGGGATGATAAAATCTCCACTTTTCAAAGGTCCCTGCGCTGTCCCAAAGTCCACAGGCATCTCTGGGAAGCACCTAGGAGGGCCTCACACATGTCACCTCTGGCACAGCGGGGAGCCAAGGTGCTGACCCCAAGAGGTGCCTTCTAAAGGCCTGAAGGCCCTGAGCCATTTCATCCTCTCCCCTGGGGAGCGCTTCCCCGAGGGCACACAGATACCTGAAAAGGATAACTTTGTTGCTCCTTACCGCTTCAAATATAGGAGCGCTCATAACCTTTAGGGGTTTATATTTGGAAAAGGGAGATGGACTAGATACGGTTTATAGAAAGGCAGGAGGGTGAGTCATTTTATAAATTATTTACAAGCTTAGGAATATATATATATATATATATATATATATATATATATATATATATGGATATATATGGATATATACACACACATACATATACTCACATATTTAGTCAGATTGTTAAATATAGTTAGTTGGTTTTAGGGACATAATTTCTTCGTGTGTCTTACCTTCCTTGATTGGCCATTCCTTTTCACAGCAAACCGTAGCAGGTGCTAAAACCTCCCAGAAGACTAGGATTAATGGGATTTACAAGCATTCATCAACAAGAATTAGCCCTGCCAATCATCACAGGAATATTCTAGAAAACTGGCAGATAGCAGACCAACCTATGGGATTTCAGCTTTAATACATAGGAATCATTTTTAAGTTTTGGGCATAAGATATAACTCCTGTGTCAGCTGGGACCTTTGTTTCTGGCACACTTGGGGACAGGCTCTCTATCCCCTCTTAGTGGTAACTGAGATCTTTCTGGTTCCTCATGTTGGTCCTTCAGGGAAGTTTTATTGACCTCTTTTAATCCTATATCCTATTTATAAATAAATCCTCACTGATAATTTCTTTAGATTCCTTGCAGCAGGCAAGGAACTCTAGAATTCCAAGAGAAGAGGTAAAATTAAAAATATAGTTATTTTTTTCAACTGAATAATGAGCCAAGGGATCCTAAACTGTTGTCATGGGAAGAGCTGATCAAGCATCTAACTGTAGTACAACCTACACCTTTGAGGAGAGAAAAAGCGGTGGGGAGAGAGAGAAAGAGAGAGACTGAGAGAGCGCTCGGGTAAATGCCCCAGACAACATAAGAGAAGCAGGCGGAGATGGACAGGCTCCTTCATCCTCATTCGTTGCAACAGTCCACACAAAACCTTCCTTTCAGGCTTGCTGCTGAGCCTGCATCCGAGACCATATAGAAGCTTCCCTCTCGATAAGTGAAGAGTTGCCATGAGCGCTGCATCTGGCAGATAGGATGGCCTCACCTGCCTGATCTGCAGGGCCCTCCTCTCAACCTCTAAGACAGGCAGGCAGGAAGCAATGGCCATTCCTGAGGGAGACGTGACTTCCCTTTCCTGCCCTGAGAGAGCATCTCAGTGGGTCCCTCACAGTGGCCATCCTATTAAAATTCCAGGCAGAATCTAAAGCAGGAGATGAACGGTGTTAAACAGTAAGTCCCTGGTTCCAGTATCAGACAAAAGGGTGGACTGACTTGTTCCTTCCTTCCCGTTGCCAGGCCCCCAAGCAGTAGTCCCCTAACCAAAAGCTGCCACGATCCCTGCCTTACAGGAATGGGACGATGCATTCCAAACCTGAAGCTGGAAATCCATGTTCAAAAGCCCAACATATTTTATAAAATCCTTTAGTGCAGGCAAAGCCCACTTTAAACACAGCCAAATAACCCCCACATACACTGCAGCCATCACCACAGCTGCTCTCGTGTTTGCTCATCTGAGGAGGGTTCTGTTGTTCTCTGGTGTTGGGGCAGAGGGGGATTATGAGGGAGACCACACTTCCTGCCACTTCTCCAAACACCTCCCAGAAGGAGAGTCACTGTTTCCCAAGGGGGAAAAAAGTCTCTTCATGTGAGAGGAGCCGGAAGTGGTGCTCTGACTGTATATGAAGGTTCCAGATCACAGCTCTGGCTTTGAAAACTTAGTCCCCAGATGGTGGCACTGTTTTGGGAAATAGTATCCACCTAGAGGAAGTAGGTCCCTGGGGGTAAGACCTTGGGTGTTTGCATCATCCCTGGCTATTTTCTGTCTTGCTTTCTGCCTCCTGGTCAGCCAGGAAGTAAGCAGCGTTTCAACCCATGTGCCCCACCATGATGTCCTGCCCTAGCTGAGGCGGGGGAGAGGGGTCAAGTGACTGTGAACTAAATTATCTGTAGTTACGCGTACAGATAGATGAGTGTTCCTTTAAGGTTTTTTTGTTTTGTTTTGTTTTGTTTTGTTTTACATTTAGCCATAGGGAAGACAAAAGTACTAGCACACATATGAGAAAACACAGTGCTCTCTGGCTGATCAAATGCAGCCACGAGGAAAAACGAAAGCATGGAATGAAGCCAAAAGCAAGTCATTTCAGGAACAAGCCTTGCGGAACCCATGCTCTGTTTCTCTCTTTTCTTCTTTAAAAAGGAGTAAGGCCAAGACTCAGCTAGAGTGAATGTGAGAGGGCAGCTCCCCTCTCTGCTGTAGGAGCCACTGCCTCACAGCCAAGAGGATGCAAAGGACAAGGAAGAGGCAAAGGATGCTTCCTCCCTCACACTGGCCAAGGAAGCCATTCTTGTTTGGGTCCTCTACCAAGCCTCATACTAGAGGCCAACATCACTTCCTCTGTGTACTCCAGAGTGTTCTGGTCTAGTTACCCTCACTGGAAAAGCACAAGCCTCCTATGGACTCCATTTAACCACACTTGGTTCATCACTCAGCACATAGTGGAAGGACCTGGGTGTAGGCTGCACACAATCCAGATACAGTCTCATCTTGACTCTGAGAAAAGCCCGCTGCCATCTTGCTGAGGATTCTCTGGAGCCTAAGAATGATCAAAAGAGCTAGACCTGGACTTGCAAGATGACTCAGTGGGTAAAGGTACTTTGCTGCAAATCTCGATGACCTGAATTTGATCCTGGGACCAAATGGAAGGAAAGAAATGACTGCAGCAAGCTGCCCTGTGACCTCCACATGGTTGCCATGGCACGGACACCCACCACACACAGAGCTTAAAAACAAAATATAGGTTAGAGATGTGGCTCTGCAGTAAAGAAAACTGGAGCCCAGTCCCCTGCGTTCACGTCCAGTGGCTCACAATTGCTTGTAACTCCAGACGTAGGGGGCCCTGATGCCTTCTTCCAGCCTCCATGCATTAGCATATATAGCGGATTTTAAAATATATTATTACACCATGGGCATCTAAACATGCACATGTGCAAATATGTGTGTGTGTGTGTGTGTGTTTGCATATATACTAACACAGCCACACATACATACACACAAATAAAAATTAAAGGGATAGAGCCGAGGTATCTGACCTTCATGAGAGGTGCCTAACTATGGGGAAATCTGTACATTGCCCCCCGGGACTTCCTCAGTCTTCTCAGAAGGTAAAAAGGTTAGGAGCATCTCTGTGCGTGAGGGTGTGCTCGCACACGCGCCTCCTCCGTCGTCTTCTAAATTCCAAGCCATCCACTGCCAGTTTGAGATCTTGGCAGAACCTTCAAGTGTTCTCAGTAACAGATGCCTGGAGGAGAGGGAGCTATGAGTTCTGAAACAGAGCAATGCACCAAGTCGGCTAGGCAGCTGTTCAGCTCTGTCACTGTGTATACCACTTCACCAAAAGTGTTTAGGAAACAGATCATTCTGGAATCCATACCACCTATTCAAAATGCAGGCGCTTTCTGTTCCGCCCATCCTCTTAGATTTTCTCCCCGTGTTGTTTGTTTTCCGCCACGAGTCTCGGCAAGGCAATCTGTTTATGTTGTGTGTGTGCACGTGCCTGTGCATGTGTGCCTGTGTGTTCTGTGTATGTTTCCCTCTCCAGACTGACTGCATTATCCCCAAGTGACCCTAAACCCTCACCTTTAATTTCCATGACCACATGATGAGAGGTCCACTCCCCCCTCCTTCTCCACCAACGCTTCCCTCTCCTCCCCATCCTTCTCCCCTCCACCCCTCCTCCTTCACCCCTCCTCCTTCTCTACCCCCTTCTCCCTCACCTCCCTATCCTCCTCCTTCTCTACACCCTTCTCCCTCTCCTCCCCAGCCTCCTCCTTTTCCACCCCTCCTCCTTCTCCACCTGTTCTCCTTCACCCCCTCCTCCTTCTCCACCCCTTTCTCCCTCCATATCCCCTCTTCCATCCCATCCCCTCCTCCCTCCCAACCCCTCCTCCTTCTCCTTCTTTTCTTCCTCTTCCTCCCTCTGCATCCTGCCTCCCTCTGCTTCCTCTTCTCCTCCCTCTTCTTTCTTACTAATAAGTGTTTAGGCTCTTGCAGGAAAGGGGCCTTTCATTTAAAGAAGTTCCCCCAGGAGAGTGGTGGGACCTGTGGAAAGGCCCACAGGTTCAGGGGGAGAGGAAAGACCAACATCACAAGCCTTTCGTGACTCTTGTAACTGTAGCCTATGCAAACTTTGGTCTTATTTGGACTTTCTTTCCAAGTACTCAGAGACATAACCTGGCTAGCAAGGAACTGCTTTGGTTATCAAAGAGCCAAGTCCCTACCCTCTAGCCAGCCGTGATGGTGCACACATCACCCAGCCTAATTTATCCTCAATGTCCATAATCATTTAAAAAAAGTGGTCCAGGTGTGTCTGTAATCTTTTTACATCATGACGTAATGTTGTTACCCACACAGAGCGTGTTCCCAATCAAGTTACTAAAAAGAACTGGAAAAAAGAAGAACAAACCTCTTGGTATTTTAAATAAGTTTAGAATCTGGTGTTGGGCTGTATACACAGCCATACTAGGGGGTATGTGTCCCACAGGTCATTGGCTGGACGCTCCTGTAGGATGGATCTGGCTGGATGGTGAGGGCAGTAGATTAGCCTCAAACTTGAGTATGTGCAACCAAGTGGAGATCTGGTTGGAACAGATCCCTGGCCCTACACGAGGATTCTTGACCCTCACTCTGCAGTTCGACTTCAGATCCCGGAAGTTCCCATTTCTTTCTTTTAACATTTTTTAAGAGATTTGCTCACTTGTATTTTATGTCTACTAGTGTTTTGCTTGCATGTATGTTTCTACACCATGCGCATACAGTGTGCACAGAGGCCAGAAGAAGGTTCCAGATTCCCCTGGACCTGGAGCTACAGATGATTATGAGCTGGCATATGGATGCTGGGAATCAAACTTGGGTCAGGCGGTGCTCTCAACCACTAAGCCATCCCTCTAGCCCCAGTGGTCCCATTTCTAAGATGCTCTTTGGTGACACTCATGCTGCAAGACTGAGGAACACACCAAAAACAACTGACCCAAGGGAGCTTTCACCTCCTAATGGGCCACTGCTCTATCCCCAGTATGGCAATGAGCCATAAAAACTATTTGATTCTGACCATATGAAAAACATCCCCTTCTATTCCCCCACTCTTCCATAAGACTCCCTGTGCTCTGCCAAAAGTTTGGCTGCGAGTCTCAGCATCTGCTTTGATCCTCTGGTGGGTGGAGTCTTTCAGAGGACATCTCTTCAACTGCTTCCAGTGTCTATTTTATTTGCCCTTTTAAATGAGAATTAAGCATCCTCCCAGAGTCCTTCTTGTTACTTAGCTTCTGTGCATTGTAGTATGGAGGGGACAGGAGCTCCACAGGAAGAGCAACAGAGCCAGCAAATCCAGGCCTGTGGAGGCTGATACACCAACCAAGGACCATGTGTAGAGAGGACCTAGACTTCTTGCTCAGATGTAGCCAATAAGCAGTTCAGTCTCCAAGCGGATCCTCTAGAATGGGGAGCAAGGGCTGTCTCTGACATGGACTCTATTGTCTGGTCCTAGATCACTTCCCCCTGCCAGGCTGGCTTTTTCAAGCCACAGAGGAAGGGAATGCAGGCAGTCTTGATAAGACTTGATAGGCTGGGGTCAGTTGGTAGAGGAGGAAGGCTCCCCCTTTCTGAGAACTAGGAGAGGTGGATAGGAGTGAAGAGAGAGGGAGGGTGAGATCCAGAGGAGATCAGGGAGGAGGCTATGATTGGGATGTAAAGTGAATAAATTTTTTAAAATGAATTTAAAAAAAGAAAAGAAAAGAAAAATTCTCAAAGGGCCACAAAGATGATGGAGCTTTGCCCTTCCATTCCAGGATTTCTCTTGTACCATCTTCTGAACCACCTATGTGCTAAGATAAAGGCATAGGAGAAGAGCTTACTTGGCTTGACTTTTAGCTATCGGTAGTAGCTGCGCACACAAGGGCACCTGAAATCACAAGATAGGATCATCTTCATATGATCAGAAGAAATTCTGTGAGGGTCCTGTGCCCAGGCTGCTAGCCCAGGTCCAGGCTGGCTGACTGCAACAGTCACTGGGCCTGATGCAGACTTGGTCATCTCTCCAACTCATTCAAGGCCATGAGATACTGCTCCACAACAGTAGAGAAGCAGCACTAATGTGGCAACATTTACTTAGTTCACAGATCTCAAGGCTTTTTTGAACTGCAATACTAGAAACCTTTTAGTTTCTTAAAGGCTGCCATTTGAAAGGCAACTATCATCCAACAAATATTTTCAAAATTCTACCTTGGCCCATTCTCACAGTCCAGCAGCCTGGCCTGAAACGAAATGCCAACCCGAGGGTGCAGAATGATGTCTCAAAAGGAACTGGGATTTTAAGCTCCTGCCCTCAGATGCCTGAAAATTTGAGCCCAGTCGTAAATTCCACTTATCTGAATACAAAAGCTCATGCCAACCCATAGTATTAAGAGAGACTTAATGAAGACAGGGGAAAGGCTCTGTGAATGACACCCCTGCCACACAAGCATGAAGATCCAAGTTCAGATCCCCAGCACCTATGTTAAAAGCCAGGGAATGGAGACAGAAGGACCCCGGGGGCAGGCTGGCCTGTCAGTCTAGCTGAGTTGGTGAGCTCCTGTCTCAACCCTGTCTCAGCAAATAAGGTACAGAGGCTGGGTAGATGGCTCCATGGAAAAGCCCCACCACTCTTGCAGAGGAACCCAGTTTGATTCCTAGCATCCACAGGGCAGCTAACAGCTGCTTGTAACTCCAGCTCCATGGACTTTGACATCCTCTTTTGGCCTCTGAAGGCAGCTGCATGCCCACATGTACACAGCCACACACAGATAGACACATACACATGCAGTTTAAAAACAGTAAAAGGAAGAGCTGGGGAGATAGTTCAGTGGTGAAGAGTGCTTGCAGCTCTTCCAAAGGACCTGAATTCAGTCCCCAGAACCCACTCCAGCTCCAGGGGATCCAACTCTGGTCTTCTGGCATCCACAGACATTTCACTCATGTGAACATATACAATTAAAATTATAAAATTTAAAATAATAGTCATAATAAAAACAAATATTTTAAAAATAAGGTGAAGACCAAATTTGACCTCTGGCCTCCATGTGCCCATGTGCATACACCCAAACCCACAAACACACACGCATACTCCCACACAAACACACACAAACACCATGCACAAACTGTGTGAAGGAACTCAGAGGAATGCTGCTAGGCCAGTGTCTCTCAGCCCTCTCCCCTCCGAACACTCCCACGCACTTGAACCACTTCAGGAGCATTCTGGTCTTTAGACGGGCTGAGTTCAAGCAAAAGTTAAGCAGTATCACACTAGACTAAAGAATACAATTTCAATTAACTGAAAATTGTTTTTGGCTACTCTGGATACTGTCACCTGGAATGAGACTCAGATAGGAGTCCATTTCTAAAAGCTCTAAAGTCGTCCTAAATTTCCAGTCACCTGATACATCTATAACCGTTTGAGCCAAGGTTCAGCAAATAATATCCGTCCGGCTGCCTATTTTCATAAATAAAATTATATTTCGATGAAGCCATGCTCATTAGCTTGTCTATTGCCTACATTGTGTTCTCTCTCTAATGATCTTAGCCAATAATTGCTGTGGAAATTACATAAGTTGCAAAGCCTAGAGAACAGACTCTCTAGCCCAGAAGAACTTCATAAACCCGATTTGAATAATAGAAAAAAAAACCATATCAGTGATTTAAACCTTGACATGTGACATATTAACCACAAACTCCAAACAACTAACATAAAAATTAATTTACAAATTTGCCGTCTGCAAGGCCTGTCCATCAGCGTCAAGATATATTCCTTTCCGCGGGCTCTCAGTGGGGTCTTCCAACATAAAATAATGGTGCTTTGCCATTCACTCAGCTGCTTCCCAAACTTCTGAGGGGCCTATTTCATCCAAAAGCTACAATCAATTTAAGAACTGGAAATTTACACGCAGCCTGCACCCACTAAGAGCTAAGAGGGAAGCCCGCACTAATCATGAATTCCCTCACACAATTTGAGTCACATAAAAACAACATATGAGGGAAAGGGTGAATGGGGTCTTTAGAAGCCATAAGTCTGCAGCTGGCAGATAAAATGGCATCCCAGATAATCACATTCAGTTGTCACTAATGTGAATATATGTGGGTAACGGTGGAGGGTGGCGCGCCGGAGGTTGGCTCTACTGCCCGCGCACAGATGTTAGCACTTCCGCAGCTCTGCCGTCGCCCCGTGGGGCAGCATCTTCACGAGTGCCACATGGATTTATGGCCAGGGAGCCATAAACGTTACAGTTCCTCAAACCTTTAGGCTCGTGGAGACTGTCACAGTGCTTGTAAAGTGGAGAGGCACAGATGTCTTCCGTTAGCAAGCCATGGCTAGGCGAGCTCGGGGTTACGGACCAGGCCAGCCTCTGGAGCGCCAGTCATCCGTCCTGTCAAAGATGCTCTGGTCTGCAGCCCCACCGCTGAGTCCCCTGCTCTCAAATCTGCTGCACTGCCGGGGCTCTAACGAACCAGGTTCTAGCTTAGGCTCAAGGTTTTCACAAGCGGGCCAGAGACACAGGCTGGGCGAACACTTTGACATGGTTAGTTTTAGAACAAAGCTAGTGGGCAAATGCACGAAGGGGAGGTGAAGACAAGAGCTTGTAGGAGTTACCTTTCAGAGCTCATGTCTAAACCATGTCTCAAAAGCCCAGGACAAGATGTGTAAGCAGTGAAAGAGGGGTATGTGTCATAGTACCTATCTGCACTTTCATGTACATGTATGTGCCCGTTTGCTCATATATGTGTTTTCGTGTGTGTGTACTCATATGTATGTGCTGTTGTATGTGCATATACGTATCCATGGGCACCCACTGTATTTGTGTGTGTACATGTGTGACCATATTCGTAGATGGTTGTATATGTACAAGCGTCCTTAGCTACATATTTATATTCGTGTTTTTCTTCCTGTGTATACATATGTATGTTTGTGCGTGTGTTTGTGTATGTGTGCCTGTCCATGAGTACCTATGTGTGTCTGTGTGTGAATATGCACACATATGCGTATTTGTGAGAGGCCTATTGTACATACATATATATGTGCATATATCTGTATATTTGTGAGGGGACACAAATATATATGCATATAATTTGTGTGTGTGTATATATATATATATATATATATGAATGTACATGTATATGCATATTTGTGTGTGTGAATCCATGGGTAGCTATCAGTGTTTGTCTCTCTGTGTGTACATGTGTTGATCATGCAAGTAGGTTATGCAAGAAAGAACAAAACCACATTAATGAGAAACCAAGCAGCTTGTTCCAGAGGGGTAGCTCAAGTTTAGTGCCGGTGAAGTACAAAGCAGCAGGGCTCAGGGAACAGACTATACAGTGTGGAAAGCACACAGGCCTTGGAGAAAAGTAGACTTCAGTTAAACTCTGGATCTATCATTCACCAGAATTGTGGCCTTAGAAAGCTGCCAAGTCCCCACAAGTGCTCTGGTCCTCATTGATGAAGTGTACCTTGGAGAGTCAACATGAGGACAGCGTGGGATATGGCAGGGTCTTGGGAGCACCATGGGTGGGAACCGATAAGCCAGCAACAAAGCCACCAGGGGAAAGATATTCTGTACAGTGAGAAGACAGTTTTTTGTTGTTGCTGTTGTTTTGTTTTTTGTTGTTTAGAATTCTGTCTATAGCTCCTTCCATGAGCACTGGGTGGTGACATGAGCATCTATGAAAGAAACCTCGAGGCACAGTACAAACTCTCCAAACCCCACTTCTGTGTCACCATCAGGCAAGTAAGCCAGCCACAAACACAGCTGACTCTGGTTCACCGAGAGAGCTACCAGGATGGCACATCCCCCGGGCTCTAAATTACACACAAGCTCTGTTCACCTCACCTGCCCTCAAGGCTGTGGAGGTGGGGGCCCGCTCTCCCTGGGAGGACACAGAACCCACGAGTGCCACACTGGGAACCACACAGCAGATGTAGAACCTCCTTCAAGAAATGTGAGTCAGCACTGCAAACAGCAGGAGGAAGCCAGCTAGAATCTTCTCTTATCAGGAGTGCCCCTGCTTTCTCTAGGAGAGAATAAAATGTTCCTGTGCATGAACTGCCCCTCAAGTCTGGGAAATGATCTCCAGGGCCTGCCCTCATTTTGTATGAGAGAAAATCCCACAGATGCAAACACATATATCTACACTTCACATTTTCATGCACATACCTGTGTGTATATAAACACACACATACACACACAAACAAAAGGAAACCATCACAGCCAGACACAAAGTGAAAGAGGCCTCTCTGCTATATGAGTACACAGGTCATTCTTGGGGTCCTGTGCTGAACAGTTTCCGGACATTAGCCTGCAGGACTCCCAAAATCTGTAATGAAGCTCCCAATGAGGTATTCTCCTTGTTCAAGAAACTCTCCTTGAAATGTTTCAAAACCGTCCTTTGTGGTAAAAAGTTCCATCCAGCGGCAGCCAAGCATATCATTGCAAGCTCTAGGCCCTGGATTGCATTGGTGGGCTTCCCCACTGCCCACCCACCAAAGATAAGTGCGATTCCACAGGGGAACCAGAGTTGTATGCTGCTGGGGACAATAGCTTTTCAAAGGAGGAGGGCGAAATGTTTCCTGTCACCATACCAATGGCCATTGAAGTGTGACTATGATCATGCATGTGCTATGCATTGGCCGCCTTTAGTCACACAGCTGGGTGGCTGGGATTCACTCTACTCCAAGGCCCCATGTCTAAGTAGCAGAGCATCAGGGAGGCCTGTGCCCAGCTTCTTCTCCAATGAACTCCTCCTCATTGAAGAACTGATGCCTCCTTGGCCTTCAGAAGGTGGCAGAGGGCTGTTAAGTTTTTTGCTCTAAGATGAAGGAAGAGCACTTAACTAGGAGTCCGCTTTGGTTAGGGACTAACTTCTTTATGTCGGTGAGGTTTGAAAGACAAATCACTTCAAGGACTTTGCATTCTCCTTTGGAGGGGGTAGGTAAGCAGGTGCATGTAGGCACACATACACGCGCGCGCACGCACACACGCACGCACCCATGCACAGATGCTTTCTTGACGGAATCATCTCCCTAGCCCTGGGGCTCCACATTTTCCAACTTCTTCGTGAAGGGGTTTGGATAGACTAAGGGGTCCCAGGGCTTCATTTTCTCTTCAAGTTTGTTCAGTAGAGCTAAACAAAAGTAAGTAACCCAGTTGCTAATCTGGTGTCCTTTGAGGGATCTTAAAATACACCCCAGCCTGCAGTGTAGAGTCCTAAAAATCCTGCTATTTGGTGGTTTTTTTGGATCACGGATTGAAAGCTGGGGGGGGGGGGGAAGGACTCACTGTGTAGCCTGGAAAGATGTGGCCTCTGGTTCATTATCATCTGCCTAACAAGGCGTCCCCACTAGTCACACACAGGTGAGATAATTTTGGCTGGGCCACACCGGGTCTTAATCGCTCACCCAGCAAGGTTACAGCAGCTGTAACCGTATGTGCTGAAGAGATGGCTGAGCTCCAGTTGAAGCAGGAGAGAAGGCAGCCGAGGAGACTCCAGGTCAGCAGTCGGCGGCTACCAGGGATGCCATCTCATCCCCGCCTGATGTGTTTTCCTTCACACCCCACCCTCCCAGAGGTAACCACCTCCATACACAGTCACCCGTGAGTCCGAACAGAGCAAGAAGGCCAGCGATTATCTCCCGGTCCCCGCTGCCACCGGAAACCGCGCGGCTCCAGCGACGCTGCCTCTCCTCCTGAAGATTCACAAGGTAACATCTGCTTCAGAGACAGATGTTTGCGCGAGAACGTTCGCTCTTCTGCTCATTAATGCTTTTCTGGTTAACATCTAACTATCCTACTCATTAGTTCTTAATAATACTTTCTGTATCCGAGCCATGCCAGAGATGCGCTCTTCAGAGCTCTGCCATTATTGTCGCTTCTGGTGCTGTTGAATTAGCGCTGCTGAATAAAGGGAAAAGTAAAAATAAGCCCCTCGAAAGAAGGCCGCTGTGTGTCAGAGCTCTGTCTTTGCGAACTGAAACAAGCTGAAATCAATTAAAAGTGTGTGTTGAGAGAATGCTTCTCAGCTGCCTAATTGCGCCACCTCTGCTTCGGGGCCAAAGTTTGACTCTCTGCCAAATTGCCATCAAAAGTGGGCGGCCATCAGCCACTGCTGGAGCCCAACTAATGAAGGAAGCCCGGTGCATTCTGGGGCCGGGTGCACAGACTCCACTTCCCAGAAGCGGTCCTCTGCCAACACACCGCAGGGCCACGGCCCTCCACGACATGGGTGCTGAGACAGAATATTTTATCCCACCACGGGCATCTTCTGTCTGACCACTTTAACCAGTTACCTGTAGAAAACATTTGCCCTAGTCACTCTATTCACCCACCAGCAACTTCTCACACCAAGAACCAACTCAATAAATGCAGAACAATACACCCTTTAGCTGAGTTTCCAGGGGTACACAGGATGGCTAGCTCATTTTATGTCCGTTATTGTTAGTAACTTGAGTGCAGTTCATGAGTCACGGTGAATAGAAAAGTTCTATCTCTTCTGTCTGGTTCTACAGAGCCACAGATTGTGTCTCTGAAACACTCTTAAAACTGTGTTTTAAGATATATTTTTTGTTTGTGTGTAGGTGTGACAAAGTAGGTGGAGATGTCTATGAAGCCCAGAAGGGGGCGCTAGAGCCTCTGGAGCTAGAGATTCAGGTGGTTATGAGCTTACCCAACTTGGGTACTGCAGACTGAACTCAGGTTCTCTGGAAGAGCCACAAACACTCTTAACCACTGACTTCTCTCTCTAGACCCTGAGCACTAGTTTAGAAAATAACTCTCACTTTAATGTTTTAAGAGGTCAACATCGCTGTCAAAACAGTTGAAGAAACCAAGATACAAACAAAACTAACATCGATTTATCCAGTAAGAAAAAAATACATATCCTTCAAAGAACATGGGCCAGCACAATGTACTGTTTGGGAATCAGAAGAAAGGATGCTTAATAAATCAACAATGGTTCCCATGGTTACAACAGAGATATATAGTCACCACATTGTTTATCTTTGTGCGACCATCCCCTACAGGGAAAAGGTAATTACAAGGATCGTGGTCATAAGCAAATACAAAACTTAGTTAAGTTAAAGGCTTAGGAAGTTGTCAAATATGAAAAAATTTGAAACTTATATCAGATCCAGAAAACTGAGTTTGTGGAATTCTCCAGCATGTACCCAGCATTCCTCAGATGCCATTGAACTCCCATGCCAGTCTAGGGCATGTTCCTGTGCTTTTTATAGAAGGTTCTTTTTCTCTGCCTAAGCGGCTGCCTTTCAGCAAAGATTACTTGGCAAACACTGCTTTATCAAGTATAAATCAGACACGCTTCTCTAAAATCTAAACCCACAAAGAATGTGTCCCATAACACTTCATAAAAATGAAAAATAGAAATACTACATTACTGCTGCCAAAAGCAATAGAAAAACTATGAATGAAAACGATTGCTGGGTGTGTCTTCTATGAGATTTCATTTAAATAACCTTCCCTGTTACTTGAATCTCTACAATTGGACAGGCTTATATGTTGCGAAATGAAATAAGAGGCTCATTTGTGAGGAAATTAGAATGATATGAACTGCTTTGGGTGTTGTTGGCATTACAGAAAAAAAAAATGGTGAGGACTAACCACAGTAAAAACCTCACTCTCCTTCAGCCAATAGATCCCATCTGAGGCTAAGATGCAGTGTGCCAAGAGAATTCACAGAGGGAAAATGGGGGCTCTCCTGTTGCTCCCCTCTTTAAGGAATCCTGGGGGATCTAGGGTGAATTCGAATAGGTGAACCACACAACAGGTACAGACCAACATTCTCTCTCTTACAGGCTTCTTTCACACCCTGATCTCTGACCCATCCTCCTCCCTCGGGCCCTGCCCTCAGCAATCCCTCCTCATGCTCCTGGCATTCTCCTCTGCAGCTCCTGAGTTTCTGTGATCAGGCTGACTGACCCCTAGTAGTTTTCACATGACTAAGGTCGCAGCACTCAGTTTCCCACCCCACCCCAAAGTGTAAAGAGAACAAGCACAATAAAACAGTGTCATCTTGCACATACAGTGCATTTCTTTAAACTCAAGAAGGAGGCACAGTACCTTTCCCGTGACAGGGTTCCCTTCCACATGATGGGTCAGGGGCCATAGGCAGCATCTTGCTGAAGTGCTTGCACTGAGTGGCCATCTGCCAAGGGTGTCAGCCAGAAAAGTGATACAGCCAAATTCAGGGCCACAGGGTCATTTCTCCTAGGCCTAAAAAAGCAGGTAATAGCACTGCTGGGAGCTGGTAAGTTTCTTGAGAGATTATATGCTGGTGCAATTTAATAATTATAATAGCAATGTGTTTACAAAAAAAAATTAACTTGACAAGCAATTTATTAAGAGAGCTTAAACACCTTTTAAAAGCCTCGTATCCTGGGAAGGAGGAGCCTTCAGTAACTTGTCCTAATAATTTTAAAGACTTACATTCATATATGTGTATGTTTGCCACATGTATTTGGGTTCCCCACAAGGGGGAAAAAGGGTATCAGATGTCCTGGAGTTGGAATTACAGAGGGTTGTGAGCCACACAAGGTGGGTGCTAGTGATTGAACTCAGGTTGTCTGGAAGATCAGCAAATGTACTTATGCACTAAGCCATCTCCCAGCCGTGAACTATTTTAAGTGAAGCTAGATACAGGACCAGTGATATGAAGACTGCATCAAAAAAAAAAAAAAAAAAAGATTACACTAAACATGACCTATATAAAGTTATTTGTAAACATAAACCCAGACTGAGCGATTGGCTTGTTGACAAACTCAAGTCCCAATCTCACAAAGAAGGACATAAAACAGAAAAACAAATGCTATGCAAATGTGCAAGGTTTTTAAAGCTCAACAACTACATTTTAAGATTTTAAACACTCTTCTTTTAAACAATAAATTCCTTTCTTTAAGCAAATCTTCTACAGAGTTCGTAAGGCAAAGCAGAAATATGGACATTTCGGGTGGAGAAGCAAGGCTCAGCGTTCTGCTCCTTTCCTCTGGATGAAGCTCACGGGTGCCTTCAACAAGTACCCATGAGCCTCTGGAATACACACTACTTTCCAAAACTCAGGAAAACTACCAGTCTGGCCCATCTTTCCCATTGAACACTTGGGTCCTAGAATCATAAAACAAAACCCTAAGGATCTAGATCACTTCTTGTGCTAACTTGTGTGTGCGTGCATATGTGAATGTGAGTGTGTGTGTGTGTGTGTGTGTGTAGACTACAGCTTGGTGCAGGGTGTTTTTTCCCAATTGCTCTATATTTTGAGCCTGAGTTACTCACTGAACCTGAAAGTTATGAATTCAGAGGGACCGACTGGCCAATGATCTTCAGGTATCCACCTGTCTCTGTGTTCCCGCGGTTGGGACTAGAGACATAGGCCACAGCACAGGCTTTTAGGTGGTCCCTGAAAATCTGAACTCCAGTCCCCATGCTTTGGCAACAAGCACTTTACTGAATGAGCCATCTCCCAAGCATCCTTCTTGTCTGTTTCTGTTATAACTACGAAGGGGGTTAGAATGATGGATCATCGACCACAAGGGAAAAAGTCCACAAGTGACAGGGGGAAGACCAATAAGAGCTTGGCTCTCGCTAGGAATGATGGAGCTGAAGTTCTTCACATCAGGCAAATGAGGTCCTGTAGGGTCAGCAGCCTTCCAGGGCCCATGGTCCCATGGGACAGCCTACAGCAGAACAATGAGGGAGGGCTTTCAGAAGGCTTTCTGTGGCTTTGAGGGATGGCCATGTATACTACGCCCCTTGTGGAACTCCACACTTACTTGGGAGAACTTGGCATTGGGCATATTCCATATGGGGAAGTCTATTGGAAGGATACATAGCAATGTGGTACAGGGTAAACACAAGGACATTTTATTCTTCACCAGAGACTGATGACAAGCTCATTTAGTGGGAACAACTCACAGTCCACAAGAAAATGCTGAGTCTCACTTACAGGCATAGTGAAATTTCAGCAAAGAGAGCCAAACAGTGCTGGCAGCTATTTTAGACCTGTATATTTTAATACTGTGCATCTATATTCTTTCTTAACAAAACAGATGAAACTTTCTGTCCCAACAAAGTCCTTGTGAGAGAGTCTATGAGCCCCATAGTTCAGGGATAGGGAAACTTGATCCTGGGGCTAAGAGAAAGGCCATCTGCCTCGTACCTAAGCAAAGAGCTACCACAGTCATCAAAAACACAGCCTCTGGTATTTAGGGGAAGTGGTTCAGAGCTGTTACAGTGGGGCCTTGACCCATCCCAAGAGGGCAACTTGAAAATGTACACTGTGGACACATGACACTCAGGCTTACCTGAGGAAGTTAATCTTTGAACTTAAACTCCCAGAACTGACTCATGTCTAGGTCTGTAGTTTCCTCCCTAAGGGGATGATGATTCAATAGCATTTTACAGGAGAATTCACCCAACATATGTTTTTACAAAGCCCTCTCTACAAAATAAAAATGAAAACCACCCCATCTAAACAGTCTTCCCTTTTCCTTTCGTAGATTCTTTTCCCTTTGGAATGTGTTTTAAGCTTCAAGGCTGACATCCTTGGGGGAAAGTCCTGCCTGTTTATGTACAGAGTCCACAAAAGATGCCCAGCCATGCAGAGGTAGCTCAGGGCAAGGCTTGGGAGATGGCAAGAACAATGTTAGCCTGAGCATCTGGTTCCCAGAAACTGGGGTCTGTGCTATGCCATTGCCAAATCTCTGCTGAGACTGGCCTATGAGTGAGGCCTCTTTGAAATAGCAGGGAGCTATTTTCTAAACCAGCTCATTATGGCTTGGATTTGAATATGCAGCAGATTCCCACAGTCACACTAAATGCAGTGGGATATGAAGCTGCTGAAGTACCCTAGCACTTTCTCACAACCCCCTCAGAGGGAACAGAGGTTGCTCTTCAACGACTGGTGCTACCCTACTGCTCCAATCTCACCTTCCCTTGACAGTCTATATCCCAGCCACTCTTTACATGGTTCTTTTCTTTGTCCTAAAATGTCCTTCTCTGGATGGCCCCTCTAACTTGAAAGCATAGCCCTGCCTTGGCAGAATTCTGCCCACTAGCCACCAGCCTGGCTGGTCATTCTTTCTAGGAAACCATGATGCTCTGTAGAGTCTTCCAGGCCAGCCCTCAGCCAATGTAAGTCATTACTTGTGTTGAGCCAGGTCCTCCCCTCCTAGGCAGCAGGAAGTGAAAGGCTGGGAACACTATGGTCAAAAACTCATGTTTAAAAATAGAGACTGATCTATTCTTTTGATCTTGGAAAACAGATCAAGATGGATGGTAGGGGACCAGGAAAAGACTATAAGCTTACATTTGCAAAGTAGCTAGAAGCTGAAAATAATTTCAACAGCCCTCAGTAAAGGAATGAGGAAGTAACATGCTTATATTGTGGATAACTGTTCACTCATTAGGAGAATGAGGAAGATTTGCTTCAGACAAATGACTCACCAGGTGAAAAACATTCCTTAAAAAAAAAAATGAAGAGGAAAAAAATTGTAACTATTATCTCTAAGTAGAAGTTAACCCTGGGAATATAATTTGTAATTTCAAGTTTTCATTTTAGTTATGCTGTGAAGTGCTCAAGTTTTTGAAATTCAAGATGGATTAATACACCCCATGTGACTCTAAATATTGCCAGGTTGGTGAACCACCCCCAGTTCAGATCCATCTTGTTAGTGCAATGATCTACAGTGGACTCAGACAGTTCTCTGAAAAGCAATGCCCATAACCAGAAGCATTCTGGTTGCACAGAACATACTTCCCCTATGCTCTCAGATTGGCTTCTTAGGTTCAATACTCCGGAAGGCTCTCTTCTGCTAGCCTGCTATCCAGATTTGAGTTACTTTAACTCAACAAATATTTATCGGGCATCTCCTATGCAGAAGGCAGATGGGCACAAAATAAATATAAAAAGAGTAATGTGGACAACAGAAGAGGTCTCCATACCTCATACCTGAGATGGTCCTATTCTCTTGGAAATGCTATGACCTTGGAGAAAGTGAGGTCAGAATGGGGAACCTAGAAAGAGAGGTAAAACTGGCAGAAAGAGCAAGAGAGAAAGGACAGAGGGATTTGCTTTTCCTGGTTTCTCATGTGCAAGGAGATGGTTAAAGACTAGCAATGGTGACTTTCTTAGTTCCTTGCCATCACTGCCATGTCCACAGGGGAATCTCAACGAGTCTGTCTTTGAGCAGATACAACAAAATTCTCTACTAGACCAGGAAAGACCTGGCAACCAGAGCATCTTTTCTTGCATAATACTCAGGAAGGTTTTGCATCCTAAACTCCATTAGTCTTTGGGAAAAAAAAAAAAAAAAAAAAAAAAACAACCCAGAATAGCTAAAACAATCCTACACAACAAAAACATTTCTGGAGGTATCTCCAAGCCCTTACTTCTAGCTGTACTGCAGAGCAATAGTAATAAAAATGGCACAGTGCTGGCATAGAAACAGACTGATTGATCAATGGAATTGAATCTAAGACCCAGAAATAAACCCACACACCTATGGACTCTTGATTTTTGATGGAAGAATCAAAATCATAGAATGGAAAAAAAAAACATCTTCAACAAATAGTGCTGGAGCAAGTGGATGTCTGCATGTAGGCAATGCAAATCGGTCCATATTTATCACCTGCATAAAACTCATGTCCAAGTGGGTCAAAGACCTCAACATAAAACCAGAAAATCTGAATCTATTAGAAGGGAAAGTGGGAACCACCCTTGAACAAATTGTCACAAGAGACAACTTCTTGAACAAAACACTAACAGCTTAGGCTCTAAGATCAACAATCAATAAATGGGACTTCATGAAACTGAAAAGCTTCTATAAAACAAAGAACACTGTCAAA
Source organism: Psammomys obesus (assembly GCF_907164565.1). Classification (NCBI taxonomy): domain Eukaryota; kingdom Metazoa; phylum Chordata; class Mammalia; order Rodentia; family Muridae; genus Psammomys; species Psammomys obesus. The sequence continues at coordinate 6,049,504 of NW_026585691.1, read as the reverse complement.
AGAACAAAACAGCAACCTACAGATTGGGAAAAGATCTTTACCAACCCTACATCTGACAAACAGCTAATATCCAAAATATATAAAGAAATCCAGAAATTAAACACCAACAAACCAAATAACCCAATTAAAAAATGGGGTGCAGAGCTAAACAGAGAATTCACAACAGAGGAATCTCAAATGGCAGAGAAGCATGTAAAGAAATGCTCAATGTCATTAGTCATCAGGAAATGCAAATCAAACTCAACTCTGAGATTCCATCTGACAGGTGTAAGGTCAAAAACTCAAGTAACAGCACATACTGGTTAGGATGTGGAGAAAGGGGAACACTCCTCCATTGCTGGTGGGAGTGCAAACTGACGCTTTCTCATAAAATTGGAAATAGTACTACCTCAAGACCCAGCTATACCACTCCTGGGCACATACCCAAAAGATGCTCCATCATACTACAAGGACACGTGCTCAACTATGTTCATAGCAGCTTTATTCATAACAGCCAGAAACTGGAAACAATCTAGATGTTCCTCAACCGAAGAATGGATAAAGAAAATATGGTACACTTATACAATGTATATGCTATAAAAAACAAGGAAGTCATGAAATTTGCAGACAAATGTTGGAACTAGAAAGGATCATTCTGAGTGAGGTATCCCAGAAGCAGAAAGACACACATGGTATGTACTCACTTATATACGGATATTAGCCATATATTACCGGATAACTATACCACTAATTACAGACCCAAAGAAGCAAAGTAACAAGGCCTTCCTTGAATCTCACTCAGATGGGAAAATACAATAGACAGTGGGAGAGGAAATAGAGAGTGTGGGGGGAGGGAAACATGGAGGGTGGGAAATGAGATCCGGGAAGGCTGGGGAAGGGGAGTTTTGAGGGCCTAGAGAGAAAAGGGAAACCGAAGGTGGGGGCATAAATGAGACAAGCTGGAGACCTGAGACAGGGTAGGGTATGGGATGTCTGTAAGATGTACAGGGAAAAAGAGAGAGAGAGTGAGGGGAATGACCAACCGATGTCTGGCCCAACCTGACTTCCACCTCATGGGAGACAGCCAGCCCCTGACACCTGACACCATTAAGGATACTCTGCTATATTTACAGAAGGTGCCTAACTTAACCATTCTCTGAGATTCCCCCCATTTCCCCGCCCCCAGCTGCTGATGGACTCAGAGGCTGAGACTCACAGCCAAGCGTGAGGTGGTGTCCTGTGGAAGAGTGGGAGGGAAGGGTGGAAGGACCTGGCGGGGACAAGATCGCTGCAAGAAGACCAGCAGAGTCAACTAACCTAGACCCAGGGCAGCTTACCAAAGAGCATCATGGCCTGGACCTAGGCCTCCTCCCCATATGTAACTGATGAGCGTTTTGATCTTCATTTGGGTTCCCTAGTAAGTTGAGTGGGTGCTCATGGGCTCTGCCTGCTTTCCATCACTTTGCCCTAGCCAGACTGCCTTACCTGGCCTCAGTGGATGAGGGGGAGCTCATCCTGACACAAGGTGATGTGCTGGGGTGGGTTGGAGGGGGTGGAGGGAGACAAGGGGAGGGGGGGATAGGGTGAAGAGGGTAGAAGGTAGGGACTGGGAGGAGAGGAGGGAGAGGGCTATGAGTGGGATGTAAATACATAAATTTAAAAAAACAAAAAATAAAATAAAATCCATTAGTCTGGGCGATATATCACTTTACGAGCCTTAACCTACAAGGACTCACAGATCTGATTCTCCACCAACTCCTTCACACGATAACACTGCAGCTTCTGAATAATCATCTCAGCATAAGAGGCCTCTTCTGGAAAGAGAACCTTCTGGAAGCCAAGACTAAGCACTTGCAAGACTGAGGACTAGCATTCAGCTCTTCAGCCTCACAGACTGGACCCAGGCAAAGACTGCCTTTACCCCTTGACCCCAAACAGGAGTATGAGGGGCGATCTGAGCAAAACCTTTTGCCCTACAAACAGGGTATAGTAAGTGTATTTTGACAATCACTATTTGTTTTGCTAGCTTGGAGCAAGTTTAACTGCTCTTGATCACTATTATTGGAATGCCTGAGCCTTTCAAATACTAAGTACTATTTGAGAGGAATTGTTACTTTAACCATGAATTAAGATCATAAGTCTTTTGTTTAAAATGCGATTGTGTGTTCAGCTGAACACTTCCAAAGGTTCAGGCCTTAATTCCCTCGCAGGCAACTTATGCTTCGCTGAAATTTTTCATTTGCAAATTAGGTTCATTTATGGCAGAAAATGAAAAGTTGCGATCAGACAGACCCAGAAATGGGGCCACCCTTTACCTAGAAGGAGCAATTAGCTGATATATCTGTGGGGAAATTTTTATCATTCATGCATTGTCAGTTTTAAGGAGTATCAAAGAAGCCTTGTGAAAACCACAAGAACACGCCCATTAAGGTAAATCCTGGTGAACTCCCTGATGCTGCCCCTGATGGTTGCTGTTAAAGCAACCATCACCACCAGGGCTGTGAGAAGCATTCAACCCCACTGGACAGCGAAGGTACCACAGATTTACTTCAGACCTCAGTAGTGTGTGGACCCTGCTTCTGTGGCGCCTGCTACCCTCCTGCTGCGTAGCTGTGGCCACAGCTGTCTGCGAAATTCTTCTCATCCTTTTCAAAAGCAACAGGACATGCCCTGACTATGAAGGGCATGACCAAGCTGCAAGGCGAGGGCCCTTCCAGAACACTTGTGGACAAAGCCCAGTGAGGACAAAGAGAAGACCGAGGAGATGTCATTGGTCCCTCTGCATCGGGTGGGTGAAGACCTTGACGAGGTGCCCACCAGAAGCAGCTGGTAATAACAGCACACCGCTGACCGACACACAGCAAAGCACGCAGCCTCTGGCCAGGCACCTTCCATCCCCTCCCAGCTGTATTTTATCATTATTCATCACCATCCCTTCCCCCAGCTGTGGAGGAACTTGCAATCTAAAGGCACCAGATACACTCTCCACATCAGCGGCGCTAGAGGCCTGCTAATTCCCACGGGGGGGGGGGGGGGGGGGGGCGGGGGGGGGGGGGGGGGGGGGCCTGATGGCAGGGGATACCTCCTGTGCTGGCAGTGTGGTAATTAGCCAGATTGAAAGTTCCACTGGGGTGTGGCTTTTTGTGCTGTCCCCAAATACCTGGAAGGCATCTAGCAAATAACAGGCATTCGGTTAGCATTTGTTGAATTCCTTAAAAATGAAACTGCAGTGACAGACATCCTGTTGATAATACCATAACACCCCTTCGCATGGCATGGTTCCTGCTCACCATTTCTGAGTGTAAGCTTTGATGTTTGTTTGTTTTTGTTGTTGTTGTTTTTACCATTGACCTGTAGATTTAGTTGTCCCTGGAGATGCCACCCCCCCACTCAAGAACCAGATAAGACACTAAAGGGGAAACCAGCTTTCTTGAACCATTTAGTGATTTCATCCACCATGTTTATTTTCTTCTCTAAACAAATTAGCAGAGACACAGGAGAATGGAAAGGGAGATTCATGCTAAGCCGAACACTGCCAATCAAACCAATTTATAAAACATTATCAACTGCTTACTTCAAAAGTAACATGCAGGGGCTGTGACTTAGCTCGGTGGGTAAATGGGCTTTCTTCACAAGGAGAATGTGAGTTCAAATCCCCAGCACCCAGATAAAAATCTAGGCATGACTCCTGTACACCTGAAACCCCAGGGCTTTGTGGGATGGGGTTAGGGTTAGGGTTAGAGTGCAAAGATGGGAGGAAGCCTGAGGCTAGTGACCCTCAAACCTAGATCCAGGTTCGCAACATCCAACGTCACCTCGGAATGCACTCAGAGGTACATGTGCCCATGCCCATGCACTTGTGCATGTGATATACACACATCGATACAGGCACACACACACAACCACGTAACAGTCGAAGCCAAAAGACTTTCTTCAACGCCACGGTGCCGTGTTCAGCTTTGCCTGTTTTTAGTTTGAGTGAACTGAATCCATTTTTGGTGATAACTCCCTCAGGAAACATTCCTTTTATACCTGCATTTTGAAAAATGAAGTTAATGGACCAGAATGGGCTTATTGTGAAATACTCATCAACTCAGGAGATCAAGTTGAAGCTCTTCTACCCTTAGGTGAGTGAAACTCGATTGTTGGGCGCTCTCGGGGCAGCTACCCAAAGGTCATCTTTCTAGCATTGAAGGAAGTTCTTAAAATAGTACACTTGGCTTCACACCATTATCTTTCACCATACATAATTTAAAAAGAAGGAAACATGTTGGATACTTACTAGAGAAAAAAAAAAAAAACTAAGCCAGCAAAATTATGGGAACAGAATTCAAAAGAAACTCAGAAAGAGCCTACTGTGCTCACTACCCACCAACCTGTTTAACAAGTGGACAACCTTTGAACTGTTCTATTCACTCACCCAAGTGCTGGAATTATAGGGACGAACCATGATACCTAGTTTATGCCATGCTAGAGATCGAATGAAGAGCTTTGTGCATGGTAGCAAAGCACTCTAGCAGCTAAGTTGCATCCCCAGATGTAGAAGTCCTAACAGAGTACTTTGGGAAAGCTAGAAGAGGGCAGAGGGTTCTGTATGGGAGATTTCCCTTCTTCTTCCCCACCCCATGTTATCTACAGCTCAGGGAGACTTTGGACAAGCCTCTGCTGCCTAAATGAGACAAGGACACAGTTCTGTACTCCCTGGCTTTGGATCTTGGTATTTCTTATCAACCACAGCATTGTCTACACTATTCTGCTTCATTAGACTGGCCCTTCCCTTGTACTCCTTACTGCTCAGGTTAATGTCTTTTGCAGGTATGGGAATGGTTAATCACGTGCCTTTTGTATGGCTTCAGTGTGGGAAAAGAACATCCAGAGATCTACCTGGAAACCATTACAATACCCTGTGACCTCAGGCACCTAGGTGTCTCCTTAATAACACTTAACTGTCTCTAGGTCAGTGTGGTGACTTGAAACTGCAATCACAGCACTCGGAAGGCTGAGGCAGGAGGACTCTTGTGAATTGGAGGCCAGTGGCCCAGAACGCACAGTGAATGGGAAGGCAGCCTAGATTACAAAGTGAGATCCTGAGGGTGAAGGCTGGCAAGGAAGAGTGACAATTGCTTTAGTGCGGGAGCTGCCTGTGAGTTGCCAGTACTCCTGTGACTAACCTCTCTGCCATGTTCTGTAAATAACTCTTAATCCGCCAACTCACCAAGCTAGACTTGGCTGGAATCTTTTCTTCAGTCTGTAGTTGGGGTCCCATCTGGGGTGAGAAGATAGTCAGTTGTCACCCGAGGAGAAGTTCACAACATCTACAGACTCCCTTCCCAACTCCATACATCCAGACCCACCCAGGACTGGGCCAGCAACCTCCACACAGATGGACTCCGCCCCTGCTCTCTTTCCCCAGCAGCCCAGTAGCACCTTTGCTTGGAAACAGCACAGTGAAATCCTGCTTAGCATTACGCAGCCTGGCCCTGGTGGTCTGGTTTCAGAAGGCACAGCTGAAGACACGGGGCTTCTTGAGTTTTACTTCTAGCTCCCTCTGTCTGATCCCCAGACTCCATAGCACTTCAGAGGATGTCCTCTGATATCCCATTTCCGTTTTCTGTGGCCCCTGCTGTCAAAAGCACAGCTTTTTTTTTTTTTTTTTTTTTTTTTCCTGGTGGATGGATCCAGAGTCGTCTTTGGTGTGCCCACAGCTTCCTGCTCTTGCTCAAATGTCCCGGGCAGTAAATGGAGTCGCGCTCAGCACCCAGCCCCTGCTTCCCCAGATGAACCGCACACACCACAAGATGCACCTAGCTGCTCTTGCATCACCCAACATCCTCTGAGCTTTTGCTGGCTTGCCCCTGCTTCTCTCTAGAGAACAGTATTTCATAAAAATCAGATTCCTTTCCAGAAAGGAACTTCTCTCTCTCTCTCCCCTCTCCCTCTTCCTCTCTCTCGTATGTGTGTGTGTGTTATATGTGTATGTGAGTGTGTAGGTACGTGCTATGTGGGTACAGGTGTGGATGCATGTCCGCAGGGGACTGCTCAGTGTCTTCCTCTATTTCTCTCCATCTTCAGACAGGGGCTCTCAGTGAACCTCATCAAACTAACAGCTTCAGATAGGCTGGCTGGTCAGTGAGCTACCAACATCCCTCTGTCTCTGCCCCCTACCCCCGAGCTAGGGTTCCAGGCACACGTAGGCATACCCAGCTTTGATATACCTGAACTGCTGGGAACATCATCTCGGGTCTTCATATTTGGAGAGCAATCACTCTAATCCAATGAGCCACCTCCCCAGCTCCAACAGCATGCTTTTCTCAGAGCCACGACTAGACTTTCAAGGCTCCAGCAAAAGGCCCCCTTCTTGTGTTTAAAGGCCACACTGTGTATATAATATGACCATTTTAAATTTTGAATGCTCAGTGGGTCAAAGGTTGACTAAAAGTACTGAGGGTTCGTGGAGGGAGGAATCTTTATAAAAGTTGTCTTTATGTAATTACCAAACTCCTTCCTTTGAAGGTGGTGGGTGGGTATGGGCTCTGAAGAGGGGCCAAGTCCACGGTGAGCAGTCACAGCACGGCACACAATACTGCCCTGGACTGCGGAGTTCTGCAGCGGAAGGCAAGAAGACGGTGCATCAGGCTGCATGAGGGAATGTGTGTATGTGAGGCAAAGAAGTGTGACCAGGACTCAGCATGACTGTTCCGTGGGACTTAAAGACAGGGCATGGGCAATCCAGACCCTCCTGCCTCCTACCTTTTCCACTCCCCCAGTCCAGATAAATTGAGGGTTGAGGGTGGAACGATTTCTGGATTTCTGTTTTCCAGTGGTGAATCTCAAACGGAGGCTTTCTCCCGGGTGACCACTGATCAGAGTCCACCCCACATCAAGCTGACTTGGCAACCCAAACACCATGTCGCCAACCACACTTTCCCAACATTAACTATGTGGACACTGGAGAGGGCAGGCCACTGTGGAGTGGGGCCCCAGAAGTCATGTGTAAACAAGATTCTAGGCTCCATAGTAACTCCCAAGGCATCAGCAGGGTCCTGGCAGCCAGGAGACAAAGCCTTGGCTAAGGGACAGTACCAACTCATTTGCATAGGGGAAGCCCGTCCCCATTGCTCCATGTACACAGCAGAATGTATGCTGCAGCCTGGACTTCAAAAGCCCTCTGCAGGCACCTTAAGGAGTATGGTCACCAAAGGGAAAACCGCGTCCTATAAGGTAGCACAGCACAGTAAAAGTCTAATTTAGAACCAGAGTCCTACCCTCACATTTAGCCTTCATGCTCACTCTTCCTATCTCCTTGGCCAAGACACTTAAACACTCTGAATTTCTTTCTTGAAATGGAAAAAGGGCACAGCTACAAGGCCATTAGGAAATTCAAGCACAATAATTGAGCTCAACAGGGAAATATCTTCCCTTCTTTGATATTCATACTAGGCCAACCACAGAACGATTCACCAATGTTTATAATTTCCTGGGGACAGATGTGCACCCGGGGCTCAGAGTCCATTCCCTGACAGGATGAAAGATGCTATCTCAGGATAGCGGATTGCATCTGAGGAGGTGGGAAGAAGCCCCTCCCCACCCCTGTCTGTTCTCATCTCTCCTTCACGACTTACCTGTCAGCTTCCTGGGCTCCCTCACTGAAAAACCAGCATTCTTCTCACGGTTGGCTATGCACAAAATATCCGTCTGTTTGCCAGTCATATCAAAGCACCTTCACGCTATGCAGATAGGTCGTTCTTATCTCAATCAGCCCCTTTACTTTCAGGTTTTCCCACTTTGGGGAGGACACAGATCCTGACATCTGCCTCAAGCTCTTGACCTCTGCAGGTAGTGTCCTCAGCTTGCGCCTGGAACAGGAAGATGGCCCTCCTGGATTCTTCCTTTTGTCCGGAAGTAGAGGAAGGACTAGGGTCTGGTCCCTAGCATTTAAATTTCTCTTCATGCCCCTCATCATCATTTACTACCATCAAAGAACTATCCAACCAGCTTGTTGGATAAAGACCACCATCTTCCAATGGTCTGGAAGATCCTCGTATGTAACTCTCCCTTCCTTCTCCTCATTAATTTTTCTTCTCATTCCACTTCATCCTACTTAGGCACACTGGAGACAGCCCACCCTGGAATCTTCCAAAGGTCCAGTTTCTTCTACCACAGGGCCGTTGCATGGACTGTTCTTCCCATGTGTATCTTATTTGCACCTAATTTAGCTTTATGCATCTCTTTGGGTCTCAACTCAAAAGTTATTTCCTTAAACTAGAATGGGATCTTGCCTTCTTGTCCAGAATAAAAGATTCATGAGAGCAGAAGCAATGTATAATTTCCTCCGAGGCATAACTTTACACGTAGTATTTACTCAGTAAGTGTGTTTATTTATTTATGTCCTAATTTATCATGTCAGTGTTTCCCTTTGACATTGTGTAATATCATAAGTCTTCCAGGACCCATTGTAATCCTAGCCAACCACCCAACCATAGGAATTTAAGCAAATTTCTTCTGGGTCCCTTCCTCTACTCAAGATGTTCTCTTTTATTCCCAAGGTCACTATCTAAGGCAGTGGTTTGCTCTCTGGCCTGTACCCAAAATGGCTTCTTTCCTTTCTTCTGCCTACGAAGTTCTAGTTACTTGGGAAGGTTTTGTGGGCCATGAGGCAGTATAACACAATAAAAAGTCCATAACTTAGAACTAGGGTCCCAGGCTCACACCTAACCTCCATGGGCAAGCTCCATGCCCATATAGAGACCCTGTCTCAAAAATCAAAACAGCAAGAACAACAAAATGACAGGGCAGATGATGTTCCTATGCCCGATGCCCAAGGTTGTCCGCGGTCCTCTCCGCACATGAGCACATGCACCTGCATACGTGTGCATGCGGGTGAACAGGGGCTTCTGACAGCAAGCAACATCAACACCGTATCACATCCCCAAGAAGCCCATGGACACAAATGACTGGAAACCCTTCCCTTTCCGGGCTACATGAAATACCCAGAGCAGGCATGGGGAAAGCCTTAGACGCAAGTGGGTGCTCTGTGAATGACCTACTAAGGGCCGTAAGCAGCTCTCACAGCCTAGTATTTTTGAGCATATGATTTTTCTCAGTCCACTACCACAGCACATACTCAGGGCCTATCTTCTTATTTTCTTTTAAAGATTTATTTATTATATATACGGTGTTCTGCCTGCATGTATGCCTGTTATGAGACTCCATGTGGTTGCTGGGAATTGAACTCAGAACCTCTAGTAGGGCAGTTACTGCTCTTAACCTCTGAGCCATCTCTCCAGCCCAGGTATCTTTTTCTTAACTAAAAGGAATATCTCCATTTCTATTACTATGTGTCCTTGGTACAACAATCCTTTGTCCTAGGATGTGAGAACCTAGACAACACACACACACACACACACACACACACACACACACACAAACACAAACATATACACTCACACAACTTTTATTTGAATTAAAGCAGATTTTCCTGTGAGTATTTTAAGCATAAAGTAAAAGAGAAGACTGAAGGTAACCTTTATGGAATCAATGTTTTATGTTGGATCCTCCCTAAGAACTCCTTAAATCTTACTGCCTCCAAAGAAGAGACTTAAGCCTTCCTGCAACTTTCCTTGCCCCACGCCCCTCCCCACCCCCATTTCTCTGAGCACAGTGATTAGCAGCTAGGATCTGCCCACCTGGCTTTGGCTACATTCATTGCCTGAGTGGGCAGATATTTAACTTTTTTTCCCTGAAATCAGGGCATATGCACTTGCTGTGTCCAATGGACTGGAATCACCCCTATTCTGTTGGTTTCACACATCAAGCAAAACCCAAATACACAGGAAACCGCTGATAGGAAACACAGTTCCTTTTTGCATGACCAACTATGGGCCGCAATTTCACGAAGACATCAGAATGCAAGTGAGACCCAACATTTAAAAGGGACGGGGAGGGAGGCAGTCTCACAACTCGATAAAAAAACTGTTCTCCATTTTTTAAAAAAAGGAGACCACTCTTTCGCTTCCATTTCCCCAACAGTCTTTATTCTTTTGCTCTAGCAAAGTAAATTATTCCTCACCTTGGGCAAGTTGGAGAAAACGTGAGAAAATTATATTAAATCAGACATCCTTGAGATCAAAATAGATTGGAACAGGGGTCTCTTTGCTGAAAATAGTTCTTCAAAGAGAAAGCAAAAGAGCTTAAGGGAAGAAAAAGTTGTCAAACACCCTCCAGCACTTTCCAGGCACCTAAGATCTACAAACTATTGATATGTTAATTAACGTTTGCTTTTTTTTTTTTTCTGGCATAGGTGTTTGCTGGCCAGGGCCTGCTGCCCTGTGGCACTTGAAGCCTCTGGAAGACAATTTCATTTCTTAAAAGACATTAGAAAAGGCTTTCTTTCCCGTTTCAGATTGGTTCCTTCCTGCCACTAGCGGAGATGCCTAGGTAATACCCCAAAGTCAATCTCCAAATCTGAGAGTTAGATCCATTCAATCCTCCCACAGCCAAATTCCAGTCCAACAGGAAGTAGCCACTTCAGACAAGTAAGAAGAAAGTCAGAGTTTTCATCAATGACCAGTTGTCAGAGGGGAAACCCCTGAGATGTGACATTTCTAGGGAGAGGTTCTTACCAGTAACTGCCACCTTCCTGATCCACTCAAACACTTGCAAAGCCCTCCATGCTGAAATATCACCCTCTTAGCATAAACACTCTCCCAAGGGACAGTTGATTGCCTCTGATTAAGTTCCAGGAAAGATGTCTTTTCCAGGTTCTTGAAACTTCTCCAACCAACCAGGGAACATCATGCAAAACAGACCATTTAAAAGCTCTAGAGTTGAGTCTAAACTTTGAGAAGTGTCTAAGAGGTACAATGTGTGTTTGAACTGAGTCAACGTTATTTTGTGTTAACAGTTCATGCTTTCATTTCTCCAAAAATACATTTCAAGGGCAACGTTATAACACACAGAATATTTTCCCCCCTTCCTGGAACAGACATTTCCTAACTTTGATTTGTGGGCCGAATACTTGGTTTTATAAAAAAAGCTTTATTAGCACAACAGTGCGCCCATTTTCTGAGGTGTTATCCAGGGTTGCTTTCATCTTACAGCAGCAGGCAGGTTGAGCAGCTGAGTATTAGCAAAGACTGAAATGCTTGCAAAGCCAAAAATATTTGACCACTGACATAACAAAAATGTATAGGAAGAGCTAATGGTCCTTCTGTTACCACTAAAACAGCACTACACATTGTCAGCAATACTCAGCTAAGGCCTGGAGGGAACACTTTGGCTCTCTTATAAACTGAAGCTGACTCTCACATGAATAATTCCACAGTGGCCATTAGGAAGACCCTCAGAGACTCTTAATCACCTTGTTATAGGATCTAATTTGACAACACCTTTTACCTACTAATTCTGTTGGGCCATCTCATGTGACACACTCCACCTAAACACTACGATGTGTTCTTATTGCCTGCAAAAAAAAGCATGACACATCAGCTCCATAATATAATGAAGTCAGCAAAGCCCACAGGCTCTGCTCTAAGCATGTTCATATATGATTATGGAAGGAAGATGTAAAATGCATGAGGGTTGGTTCAATTTTGAATCTCTGGAGTTTAGAATGGAGGATAGCTCGTTGTAACTACTCAATAAATGTTTGATGAATGAATGGAAGTTGGTTCTCACAAAGACAACATGGAGGAAGGAGGAACTGATGGACATAGCTCAGTGGTAGAGCACAAGCCTGGAATCCTGTCCCCACATCAAAAGCAAGTGAGCAAACATACACAGAGCTTGTCCTGGTGTTAGACAAAATGGCGAGTGGGTTATTTGGAACTGGGTGGTTTTTGATCGCTCTGTGCCATATTGCCTCTATTAACACACACTTCAGCCAGAAAACCCTTTTCTAAGCCCATCTCATTTTCAATTAAATAAAGACCCGTTGGCGATGATCTAACTAACTCTAACCTGATTAAATAGGAGGGCTTTATTGGGGAGTGATTTACTTAGCTCTGTGCTAGAAACTGCAGGCTTCAAAAGAAAAGTGGGATGTGATTTGCCTGCAGCGCACATAGAGCAATATGAATGGTCAAAGCATAACTCTCACAGACAGGCATTCACATCCTGCTTCATCATGTCCTTTCTGCTCACCTTGGGTAGGATTTTTAATCTCCAAGTGCCTCAGTTTCCCATGTGCTAATAAGCAATTCTATGTAAGCAGGCTGTTACCCATGACAGCATCTGACACATAGAAAATGTTGATATGTGCACATGAGCAATTATTATTGAAATGAACTAGTATATTCATTTTGGTCTGTGTTAGGTAGATGACAGTCTGAGCTGCTAAGGGCTGTTAGTTGAGAGCTATCCGATCTATAGTTTCTAAAACAAGCTTTCCCCAGTTCTTCCTTTGGTTTAATTTTACCCAACCTTCATGACTAAGCTTCAGTGCCATGGTGCCTGATCTCCCCACCCTCCACTGAGCTCCATCATCCTGACATGTACGCATTGCTTTCTACTCCTCCCTCTCTTGTCATGCTTACCTCTAGAGCAGACTACCCTATGTGCAGTTCCTGTCTCCTGTATCCCTGCTTCACGTAAGGCAGACCTCCACAAAGACCCGGGGACTGGAGAGCTGAGTGTGGAGGCCCACAGGAAGGAGAGTCCCCTGCGGATGAACAGTCCGAAAACTGGTAAGGTCAGAGGTAGGGGGAGCTGGTCGTGATCGTGCCTTCCTTCAAGGTTAAAGAAACACAACAGCCCGTGAGTTCTGGGGAGCAAAGAACACAGTTTCTCCTCAAATCCCATGCTCTTGTCCTAAGTATTAGAGAAGAGGCTAAGCCAGGTCTTCTGCTGAGAGAAAAGTAGTCTCGGGCAGGCATCCATGATTCCCTTCCAGGTTACTGAAGAATAGACAGAGCAAGGGACAAGAGGGATGGCTGAATTGGTGGAGTGCTTTCCCAGAGTGCATAAACCCTGAGTCTGACCCCCTGAGTTACATAAACTACTATCATAGTGCATGTCTGTAAGGCCAGCACTCTGGAGGTAGAGGGAGGAGGATCAGAGTTCAAGGTCATCCTTGGCTACTATGTGAGTTTGAGGCCAGCATGGACTTCATGAAAACCTTTCTCAAAATGAACAAACAAAAATTATTTGGCATACATACAATTTTACCATTTATTAAAGATAAAAACATATTTGCAAACTAATGAAATAGATGTTTGTTTATTTCTTTTTAATCTAATTACTCTTGTCTCGATGACCAAATAATAGCCATGTCATATCCACGAGGAAGAAGAAGGGGTTGGTGAAGAAGTAGCTTTTCCATCTAACACCGATCCGAAGATGAAAGGCATTCTAGGGGACACACTCCCACCTCTGTTCACCCAAACACCATTCCAGAGTGGGAACTATTCTTGTTCAGTTCCCGCACTTAGAAGCAGCTGATCTCTTCCTTCTGCTCTCTAATACACAAGTGTTACCCGTGGAAACATCCTTACTGAAGCAAAGTGTCTGTCCTCTCTCTTCCCCTCAAGAAATTATCAAGTATGGCCACAGTCTGTAGAGAGCATTAACTTCTTCTCACTGCACCTCACAGATGTGGAAAGGCTTTAAAAATCAGGATAGAGATGTCCTTCACATACAATGCGGACAAGTAAGCAAAGATTAAACAAACAAACAAACAAACATATTCCTTCAATATGCACTTACCATTAAGAAAATTCACAGAGAGGGTTGTGAGTCTCAAGTATGCTCTGAGTGCCCAACCATTTACCCTGTCACCCAATACACCTTAAATATTTACGGTGTCCCACCATTAGTTCGTTCATCCATTAGTTCATGTAACCACTTGTTGAAGCACACCCTGCGTATGGCTCCTGTCGGAGATGGGAGGTTGAGCTGAGTGAATTAGAGAAACTGTCGATCCAGAGAAAGTGATGAGAGTTTGTCAGTTTCTGAACAGCTTTTGTCACAAGCCAGTTGTGCCTCCTTTGAGGGCCAGACTTTGCAGCAAACCTGCCAAGCCTTTTTCCAACATTTGGCCACATACTCTGCCAGCCCTAATCTAAAACACAGAGCTTGTGTTTTTAAATAGTCTCTTTCTCGCTATTCCTGCATTGTGTTTTACAGAAGTGCTGCTTTGTGGTGCTCTAGGGGTTTGGGAACTGGATGCTGACCCTTAGGGGCCTCCATCCAGGGGAAGACACAGGTAGCATCCTGCTTAATCAAGATAACAAGGGAGCCCAGTATTTCTACCTAGAAAGGAAGTAAGAGGTAATGTGAAAAGGCTTTTCCAGACGGGGAAACATTTTGAGTAGAGCCTAACAGGATGTGGAAAGATACTGAGGCAAAGATAGGAATAGGGCATGTGCAGTGTGGGGGGAGGAGGGGAGGAAGAGGGAACTCTAGGAGACAGTTTAAGGGCAGGAAGAACAGGTTTCATACAGAGTACCATGTATGTATTTAAATCTCAGTGAAGCAAGGGGACAGTGGTTAATACGGCAGTATTAGTAGCTAGGCTCTACTGAACGCTATGGTGAGCTGGGCTCTGCACTCTGCACATTGGGAAATTACCCCATTTGTTCCTTCATATTACCTTCAAAGAAATGGTTTCCGGGCAGGTAAGGAATACTGAATCTGAGGTGAGGGGGCACAAGGCAAGGGCTTCAGTTACACAGCAAGAGGCAAAACATATTCCCATTGGGGCAGCTGTCACCAGTCGCATTGTATGTCTCTTTCTAGTGATGATGTGGCCTTTGCAGGGCTTGTATCAGATTTGTAAATATTACCTTAAAGACCTGGGATAAGAGTGTCTTGCAAACTCTTTCAAAAATGCCAAGATAAACTCAAGGATGAGTGAGGAGGCGAACAAGAAACTTCAGCTTTCTCTGTTCAGCAAGACCCTAGGAGCTGCAGCCCACTTTTAGTAGTCCTGGGAAAAGCTCAGCTGAGCCATATTGCCTCTGGCTTCTGCTATGAGCAGCTCCCTGGACCAGACTAACGAAACAGAGACTTTATCCTAATTGTACAACATATGTGTTCTGCTCCTACAATCAGTACAAAAAGGCTGTAATGCTTTTAAGCAAGTGTGATGTTATTTGTATAGCTAAGTCAGGCCTAGCCATCTCCAGAGATACAGAAACTGAGGCTAGAACAGGAGGTAAAAGCCAGGAGATCTATGGAGGCCCTGAGCCTCAGGTTGGGGTGTGTGGAGAGGATCCTGAAGGCAGTTTGGAGCTAAAGCAGATGGAAGGAACATAAAAAATAAAATAAAAACTCACAGGGGAGATTCTTTGCCTCTGTAGTGAACATTCTTTGGCTCAGCAGGATAATATTGTAGGAAATGACAAACCTACTCATATGGCCCTAGGTCACAATCCTAAGAAAGTAAAAGACAGAGAAAGAGGGAGAAAGAGAGGGAAGGAAAAAAGAGGAGAAGGAAGGAGAAGAAGAAAGAAGAAGAGAAGGGAGGAAGAGATGGAGGAGGAGGAGGAAGAGGAGGTGAAGGAGGAAGATAGGGAGAGAGAACAGCTCTTTTCTCATCCATGTGCCCCAAGAGCCTGCGTCATTCCCAGCTCTTGCAGACACATCCTGTAAAGTTTTAGCTAGTGAGCTCCTGAACCTGCTTTTGAAAAACTTACACAGACACAGGATTAAGGGCAGTTGCCGCTCTTGCAGACCTGACTTCAATTTCCAGCACCCACACTAGGCAGCTCACAACCAGCAGTAACTCCAGCTCCGGGGTACCTGAGGCCCCCTTGTGGCTTCTGCAACCACCCATGCACAGTTTGTACATACACACAAATAATACACACATGCACAACAAAAGTAACAAAGAGTCTTTAAAATTATACCAAGGGACTGGACAGATGGCTCGCTGGCTGAGAGCACTTGTTGCTCATACAGGAGGACCCAGGTTCAGTTTCCAGCATGCTTATGACTGCTCATAACCTTAGGCAACTATAGTTCCAAGGAATCCAATGCCCTCTTCCAGCCTCTGTGGGCCCCAGGCATGCATCTGGTACATATACATACATGTTAGGCAGAGCACATAAACACATGCAGGCAAAATAAACACATCTAAAAATAAGCTTATAAAATTGTAAAAATACACACAAAAGGACACACACGTGCAGATGCCACATGCACACTGTCACTTTTTCTCAAGATACATGTGGGCTAAAGCACCCACCAATCTCAACCACTTTCACATTTTCTAGGACCACAAAATCAATTTACTCAAAGTGATTGTGGCAAGTTGGCCTTCACTGCCAAAGCAAAGACTAGAGGCAGCATTCAATGTGGCAGCCATGAATAGCTGTTCTTTGAGGGCCAAAATCATGATATGCAATGTTTTTCCATCTGAAATCGGGAACATTATTCACCAGAGCCTGAAACGGTTTCCTTCTCCACAAAGCTGAATTCTTACACCAGCAATATGGTCTCCACACAAGCCCTTAAAACAGAAATGTCACTCCGAAAAGCCCTCGCTTCAGCCAACAAAGCTTTAAGTTTAGACTTAACTGTGAAGCGGAACACTTGGCTCACCACACAGGCAACCAGAGGGACATTAAAACACACACACACACACACCAGGAAGCTGATGTCATTGCCTTGCCTACCCAGTGCCATCCCTTCCCTCTCCCCTAAACCCAAGGGAAGGAACCCTGGAAAAAGTGGCAGAAAGCTGAAATTTCAGCCTTCTCCTGTGGCTGGCATAGACACTCCACCAAATTCTGTGCTTCATCTTTAAAAATCTTAAATGGAGGAAAAGACTAGCTAACTATCGCTTCAACATGTGTCCCAATAAGGGGACAAGGGCCCACATTAATATGATCTTAGCATGTAATTATACACTGCTGTGAGGGGCTGGCCTCCCTTGCAAATTCCACCACTGTATCCTTCTTTATCAACTTTTGTTGTTGCTGTGATTGAAAGAAGAGGGGTGCTAACAGTCACCTCAAATACGCTTGTAGTCCACGTTCTTAAAGTTGAACAATCCCCCTGAAAACGACGATGATGGGCACTGACATCCTGGGATGAAATTGGTTACACAATCAGCATTCCAGCACGGGCACTGAGCTCCTTCATTTGTTCTTGTCCTGTGGATCTTCCCAAGCAAGCTCACCCTTCTGGTTGAGAGGCCAGTGTTTGACCACACAGACATGAGGAGAACACACCCAGGGTCTTTGCCCAGATGACATGAAATACTACATCACTGAAGTTATGGCCTCACTTTTTAATTAGAAGCTCTGACAAGCTTCTTAGTGGGGCTTTAAAAGCGATAACTGGGGTGCAGTTGTGGCTCGGCTGGCAGAGGGTTGGTCCGGCACGCATGAAGCCTTGTGTTGGGTCTCTGGCAGCACATAAACCAGGTGTGGTAGCACCAGCCTGTAATCCCAGCGCTTGTGAGCTGGAGACAGGATGATCAGAAATTCCAGGTCATTCTTAGCTACACAGTATGTTTAATGTATCAGACCCTGTCTAAAGATTTTTTTAATTAGTCGATAAAAAATATTTTAAATGACTTGCAAAACCCAAGAGCATCTATGTTTATCATAAAAATGATAGCAGAGCACATATCACATATTTAAGACATGGGTGTTTGTGGTAGAAGGTGTATGGATTCCCTCTCCTTAGTGCTGACTCAAAAAGTTGGGGCCTCCCATGGTCTTAGCATTGGGGTTTTACATATGAAAACATCGCTGCTTTTCTAACTCTACAGTGCGTGGGGGAGCTGGTGTTCAACTCCTCTAATGTGGTACCTTTCACTGGGAAGTGATCCACCATGAAGTCTTTGTAATGGATATTGCAGAAAAAAAATGAAAATATGAACCACATTCAAGGACACCATTTAAACTGAAAACCCACAAGAGATCTCTTACAAACCACTGCCTTTAAAGGAAGCCTTGAAAGACAGGGACATGATCTCAGATAACCAGCACTCCATGATTGCTGGCCACAGCCCTGAGGATTCTGACCCTGCAGTTTCCAAAACAGACTACCTCCCAGAATACACTGCTGCAGCTTCAGAGTGGAAGGCGGGGTCTCTTTATCAACTAGAGACTAAGAGGACTATCAACTAGTGGCTAAGGGGACTCCCCACAGATGCTCTACTTAAGATGTGGCAGGGTTTGAGAGACTCGAGCTGTCCCCAAAGAGCCAAGGGAGGGAGAAGGAAGCTTTGACATGCAGCTTTCTACAGCCAAGAAGCTCCAGATTACGAGGACCCTAGCGTGAAGCAATCTGGTAATAATCATCCAAGGAGGACTCAAGAGATAGAAGCCAGGAAGTTATGATTTGTGAAATGAGACAAGGGATTGATGTGGGACTGGAGGAAGGAATGTTTCCATGTTTAAAAACAAAAACAACATGGAAATGTGCCCCATGCAGGAGATGACACACCTTGGCTGGGTGGCTCAGCAGCAAAGACCCATTGTGTTACTTTCATACTTTCTGTGACCAAGTACCTGACAAGAAAAGATTTACAAAAGAAAGGCTATACTTCGGTTTATAGTTGGTGGAGTCAGATTCCATCATGGCTGGCAGGGAAGACACAGTGGCAGGACTGTGAGGGAACTGGTTCCTCTGCATCTGTAGCCAGAGAGCAGGGAGCTATGAATACCGGTGCTTACCTCTCTTTCTCCTTGTCATCCAGTCCTGGACCTCAGCCCATGGAACGGCTCATACTTCAAATGACTCTAATATAGATACTCCTCACAGAGATGCTCAGATCATTGTCTCTTAAGGGACTCTAGATACCCCAAGTATTAACTGTCACACTTATAACTTGGGAATCGGTCATTGCAGAGCAGGCTAGGCAGAGGCGAGGTCACATACAAGAACCATTAGTCTTTTAACACTTTCTCAAAAATAAAATAAAATAATGTCCTTACTGGAGAATGTGCATCTTCATTTTCTATATTATTCCTATTATACTTATTGATTACTTCAAGTGTGAGATAAGTAGTGTTTGGCTATATATGCCACAGCATGCATTAGAGGTCAAATTACAACTTGCAAGAGTTACACCATGTGTGTGGGTCCCTCCTAAGGACTGAACTCAGATCACCAGGCTTGAGCATCAATACCTACTGAGCCATCTTGCTGGCCCAAAGATGATCATTTCAGTCGTGATGACTTCAGAAGGGAAAGAGGTGAGGTCACATACTCTGTGACCATACAGCTGTGATGAAAGTGGCAGTAGAGGGGAGACAGAGTACAAGGGAATGTCATAAACAGGCACAGGTGAATGAGAACTCCTGAGCCTCTAGACAGCCCCATCACCTTCCCGTGGACCCCGCTTCCTGGCTCCCCTTTCTCCTTGATACCTCACCAGTCACTTATCTACCATCGGACACTGTGGTCTAGGACTGAGCAGGCAGAGTGGAGAACACGCACCTCTGACATGGTGCTCATTCTGTGGAGGGAGAAGCGAAGGCCCAGAAAGCCGAGCTGGTTCCCTGGGCTCTAGCAGCTGGAATCCACAGCTCAGTGTCTGATGCTCCGCCCCAGGAAACACTGCATAAAACCAAGCAGGATAAGGTGGAGGCGGGGGAGGTCCCCAAGCATTTGTAAACAGAAAAGATATAACCAAGCTGCTCCCGGGGCCCCACGAGCACTAACTTCTTAGGTGATCAATGCTTCTAAAATTGCAAGGTGTCCAGGTGGGGAGGTTCATTTACCCCCTGTCTGGCAGAGGTTCACTTAAGGGAGAGATTTCTTTCCTCCCAGGCTCTCATCTTGCCCATTATTCAGAGTGAGCTGCCTCCTGGTGTGCTGTCAAAACACATCAGCTTCAAAGACAAACACACACCTTTCCATCTGAGGCCAAGATAGTTTACTGTATAATTTATGATAATGTTAAGCCCGTTTCTCAGAAATGGTAATGGGGCCATTTTCTTTTTTTCTTCCTTTTTTTTTCTTTTTCTTTTTCATAGATGGGTAATTCTCAGAAAGGCAGTTGGATGTTGAAAGTCGCTTTAAAACAACAACAACATAAAGTGCCTGTGCCAACAAATCTGATTAAAACAAAACAGAACTCCAGTGTATTGCAGGCATGAGAAATCCCATTAATGGCAGGAAGTAAAGCCAAAGAAGAAGCCATCTAAGAAGTCTGCCCACATAACTGTTAGTGCCCTGTGATTTGGTTCGGTCCCCACTCACAGGCTTGTTTATTTTTAATGTACAGATGTGAATAAAGAGACATTTGTTTTTCCTTTACCCAGGTTCCTTTTTCTCTTACCTCTTTCTGAATTTATTGTCTATTCATCTCTTCTTTAATTTAAATTTTAATTTCTTTTTTTAAATGTGTGCAGGTGCTTTGCCTGCATGCATATCTGTACATCCATATGCATCCATATGCATGTGGAGGCCAGAAGAGGGTACTAGAGTCCCTGCAGCTGGACTTACGGACGGTTACAAGCCACTGTGTGGGTGCTAGGAACTGAACCTGGGTCCTCAGGTAAGAGCTTAGTACTCTTAACCGTTGAGCTATCTCCCCAGTCTATTCATCTCCATATAATACAGCACGCCTAGGTATTTCCCAAAGCACATTCTCTCCTACTAAAAATACCTTACCATCCAGCAGTCAACCTTTTACCCATTTCCAGAAATTTCAAACTTTGATTCGAAATAGCAATGCCTTCATTGCATCTTTTGCCCTCTATAGAATTGTTTTGACTGCTAACTGTGCTTGAGGAACTCACTCCCAGACTTCGGGAAGTTGGGTTTTAAAATCACTCGACTCTTTCAAAGTCAATACTTGATAAAAGGAAAACAGTCAAGAGTTGTAGTTAAACTGTGGCGCTGAGGCCTCTGAAATTCCAAATGTTCTATTTTGAAGTCTCACACTCATCAAAGAACATGTGGAAGCATTCCAAATCTAACCTGCTATAAAATACAATAACAGTAAATCCATTTTAACAAAAAAAAAAAAAA
>NW_026585691.1:6024916-6028584 GCF_907164565.1 Psammomys obesus | reverse complement strand
TTTTTATTGAGTAAACAATTCTTGAGAGCCTGTCATGGGCCAACCACTTCCCAGTGCCTCACAAGTTTCTCTGCCCCCAGTCTGCTGAAGTGGGAAGAGAAGAAGAGAGAGCTGCTGTGGGGGAGCTTTCACGTCAACTGGAGACTGTGTCCTCTGGAGAACAAGGAGCTGCATTCTAACTACACTCTATCATTCAGGGACAGAGGTGGGGGCGGAGTAAGGGGGGCGGAGTAAGGAGGGCGGAGGGGAAAGGGCACTCGCAATGTTCTCATGAACAGTGAACCCCTGTAGCAGGATGCTATAGGAAGAACACATCCCACTGCAGGAAGATCTTTCCTCAGCTTCTGCCTTAGGCATTTTAGGACCTCAGCAAATGGCAGGATGGCGTTCCATGTATAAATAGACAAGGAGATGCAGATAAGTACAGCTAGATAGATATAAATAGGTAAACCAGGGCCTCTGACTCAGGAACCACCTCTCACCCTTTGTTAATTGGAAAATAACCAACTCTCACAGATCGTCCTACACAAGATGAAAGGGTGACTTAGCCTACGTCATAGTTCCTTGAATGAAAGCCACGCCTCCCCATGCTGCTTGCTTCATAAGGAAGTAGCTTGATTTTCCTCTTAACCCAACTCCCTGGCTTAACTTCATCAGACATTAAGCCATTAAGCCACCATTTAACCTAGAAGATAAAAATCTCACCCTGAAAAAAACGCACCTCTCCTTTTCTTCCTCATCACTTACAGCAATCCCTGTCTTCTTCCATCAGGGCCCCTTGTCAAAAGCCAGTGGTTATTGCATGCTAATTTCACCCACAAATACCTGATCTGAATTTGAAGTAATTAGCAGATCGGGTAACCTGAGAGATGCTGATCTTTTTTTATAACCACAAAAAAGCTTGTCACGAAAGATATTTTAGTTCAAGAACATTTCCAATCAGGAAACTTCACATCATGTTCCAAAATACCACCCTGCCTCACATTGGTACATCTCGGCGGCGTGCCCGCTGGAGGTAATGGCGTGTTTTCTGGGGACCGCAGTGCACCACAACCAAGTGTGCCAGGCAATAAGGTATATATTGAGAATGTAGCACTGGCTTGGGCAACTCACCAAAGGGATCAGCTTTAACCAAACTTTTTTTTAAAAAAAAATGAGTTTTAGCTTTCTATTGTGAACGAAAAATTCATCTTTGAGCAAGAAGGTGTGTGCCTACAAAGAATTTTCATTTTGGAAAGACCTGAAGACGGGAGCACTTAAATGATACAAGATACAACTAGCAGGGCTAGAGAGACGGCTGCCTTAGTAATGTTTCCCATGCAAGCATGAGGACCCAAGTTCAAATCCCTATCACCAAAAATACCTGGATGTCTGTTGCACACCCAGTGCTGGGGAGATGAAGACAGGAACATGCTTGAGGATTGCTGGCTAGCCAGCCTAGCCAGATTGTTGAGTTCTGGGTTCAGTGAAAGACCCTGTCTCTCATAATTTACAAGCTCACATGCCACTATCACTTTTCACATCATCGTCATCTTACCATTGGACTTCACAGTGTAAAATCACATTACTGAACTTTAATATACCCTAGGCAAATTCCTTCTTCTTAGTGTTTCTAATAAATGCAAAACTCCCTTGGAAAACAGCATTCTATAGATGTGATGTATGGAAAGATGGTGGATAAAAGGCCACTGCTGAAAATGCAGTGGGATCCTGGTGCTCTCTAAGTTACTATTGATCGGAACCCCAGAAATGTGGGGCAGGGCCCAACTCTGACAGGTGATGATAGCCAAAGTGCTGAGGCAAGAGGCTCAGCACATGCTATTGGAGGGGAAGATGAGGAATTCTGAGGAGGCCGACTCAGGCAAAGGCATTACACTCAGCTCCTTCCCCCCCCCCTTTGTTTTTGCGTCAGGGTCTCTCACTGAACCTGATGCTCACTGGCTGACCAGACTGGTAGTCCAGAGAGTTCTAGGGATCTGCCTGTGTCTAGCACTGAGGTCATATGTGCACACTGCCACATGTGGCTTTTCACATGGGTGACAAGGATCCAAAACTCAGGTTCTCAGGCTCGCACAGCAAGCATTTAACTTCTAGAACCACCCCACAGTCTTCTCTCCAGGCCGCTGTACCAAAGCTTCAATTAACAACATTTGTGAATTAATAGGATTCTAGATCCGGTTTGCTGTATCAGCCGCCTCCTTTCACTGCTAAACATTCTGAGGGCCCTGAGGTTCTGTGGTCTCAAGTTTAGTTAATGAAGGAGCTGAAACCTCAAGGGACTTGTCCAGACACACTCCAAAGCCTCTTGTCTACAAGCTCCACGGAATGTTTGCAGTAGGTCTTCCTACTGCCTGCTACACCCTATTTACACATCTCCAAGAAAGAACCTGATGCAAAGCCACTGCTACTAGGAAATGTGGCAGGACGCGCAACTGATCTTCGTTTCCTTTAATAGGGGCAGAGCAGGTTTCCTCCTCCGTGTATCACACAGTATTCTCAACAGAGTAACTCTTCACACATGACACTGGATGACCAGACAGTGAATAAATCAACCAGGGTCCATGGCTGCAAGTAGCAGTGGAAACCACTCAGCACTGTTACTGAAATTTCATCCATGCCCCCAGACCCTACTGAAATTCCATCTGTTCTTTTCCTTTAACGATCAATCTATTTTCCTATCTCTTTGTGCATACATATCTATGTCTTGTGTGCCTTAGTATCAGGATGCTGAGCCATGGAAGGTGATGGAGGAATCAAACAGGTAAAAGAAGCCTGAAACGCCAGCATTTTAGTAGGTATCGCTTGGTCAGGGTACATGATATCTAGACCTGTATGTTGTGGTAGAACAAGGAATCCACCTAGGTCTACTCAGACGCAACCCAGCATACCAAAATCCAGAAATCTCTCCATGTAAGTCAGGGCCTTAGACGATTCTAGAATGTATAAAATTAGGCAGAGCAAGGAAACAGTACCAACCATTTACCCACGTACAGGAACCTAATCAAGTCAAAACAAATTCTGGATGTGTAGTTTCTATTTTCAGTGGGGGAGGGGAGGATGCTGAAGGAGGAGGCCGGATGTTGAGAAGCAGATGTGTGCAGAAGAAGGCAGGTAGCTTAGAAGCTACACAGCTGGGCGGGAGGATCGGGCTGCTGGCGTTCTCCAGGGCAGAGATTGCTTGTGCAGTTCATCACAGGAGAACTGTGTCACTGTCTCATCTCAGAGCCATCCTGCATCTCACCGACAATCACGGATAGCTGTGAACCACATGGAGTAATTTACCTGTCTTTCCTTTCTCCCCAGGGGGCTTTCGCTTCCATAATTCACACTGAGAAACTGAGGCTTGGCTGAGGTGAAATGACCTGACTAGGGTAGTACAGTGCGAAAGGGTAGAGGGCCATAATTCAAACTAATCAGTGAGTGGCCTCAGTTAACTCTGAGGCAAGTTAAATACCTACGTAACTACCTACGTAAAGTATAACCCCCCCAGTCAATGCTGAAGACTTTACCACTGGGGAATTCATGTTATGAGGTCTGCAGGCCAGGCTGGGTAGGCTCCATGACCTTTCTCACAAAAAAGAAAGAAAGAAAGAAAGAAAGAAAGAAAGAAAGAAAGAAAGAAAGGAAGGAAGGAAGGAAGGAAGGAAGGAAGGAAGGAAGGAAGGAAG